>NC_134698.1:32130972-32375972 GCF_050947455.1 Rhinoderma darwinii
AGACGCGGGATCGGGCTGGTTGGGTGATGTGTTGGGTGGTGGGGGCCAGCATCTGAACTATGCGGACATGGAAGGACATGAGGCGTGATGCTGGTTGGGGGAGGTGATGGGTGGTGATGGATAAGGTAGTATGTACAGGGTTAGGTATGAATGTGGATAAGTTAATAAAAAGGAAAAAAAAAAATATATATATATATATATACAGAAAAAAAAAAATTAAAACAAAAAAAAATTACAAAAAAAAAAAAAAAAAAGAAAAATTAAAAAAAAAAAAAAAAAAATTTTTTTTTTCATTTACATGGTGCACTGAAGTAAGTGCACCATGGGATGGTAACTTTTATTTTTAGAGTTTATTATTATTATTATTATTATTATTATTTTGTTTATTTTTATTGTGATTATTATTTATTTTGTTTTATATATGTGGTTTTTTTTTTTAGGGGGCCATTGGTTGGCACATGGTTTTTAAGAGTATGTTGTGTATAGTGTTATAGTTATGTTTTCTTGGGGTTGGGGGGGTTTAGGTGTGTGTATGAATGAGTATGGGATTATAGTTATGTATGCATGGGGATTTATGTAAGAAGGGCCAGGCTGGTTAAATTGTACAGAAATGTACATAAGTTTTGTTTTGTTGTGTTTGTTTTGTAAATACCGTTTATTTTGTAATGTTTTATATTTTTCTATTAAAAGAGTACCAGAGAAATGCAACTCAATATTTATTGCCAAGATTCTGCAGTTTTTAGAAATAGCCAACATGTGGCTCTAGTGTGGTAATGGATTGAAGCACTGGCCTCAGAAGCAAAGGAGCACCTAGAGGATTTTGGGGTCTCCTTTTTTTAGAATATATTTTAGGCACCATGTCAGGTTTGAAGAGGTCTTGTGGTGCCAAAACAGTGGAATCTCCCCAAAAGTGTTTTTGGAAACTACACACCTCAAGGAATTTATCAAGGGGTATAGTTAGCATCTTGACCAAACAGGTCTTTTGCTATATTTTTTTGGAATATGTCTGTGAAAATGAAAATCTACTTTTTTTCTGAAAAAATATAAAAAAAAATAATTTTTACAAGGAATAAAGAATAAAAAGCACCCTAAAACTTGTAAAGCTATTTCTCACGATTACGGCAATACCCCATATGTGGTAATAAACAGCTGTTTGGACCCACGGCAGAGCTCAGAAGAGAAAGAGCGCCATTTGGCTTTTGGAGCGCAGATTTTGCTTGGTAATAGTTCTTTTTGGGGTTTTGCTGGAATTCAGTTTATAATGTGGTGGCATATGTAAGCTGGCCAGAGGGCATAATAGGAGGGTATAATAATAGGGTAAATAAATAATTCATAGATATGTGGCCAGTGTCGCACTTCTAAATGGTGCCCAATCTTATCCGCTTTTGGACACTCTGCACAATTTCTGTCGCTATATTCTGAGCGCCAGAACTTTTTTTTTTTTTCTCCACCGGAACCGTGCGGGGGCTTATTTGTTACGCTACAATCTGTAGTTTTCATTAGTACCATTTTGTATGTGATTTTTTTGATCACTTTCTATTCAATTTTTTTTGACAAGCAAAGTGACAAAAAAAAACATACAATTTGACAATGTTTTAGTCCTTTTTTTTACAGTAATCACTATAAATGACATTTTACTTTACTCTGGAGGTCGGTACGATTACGGCGTTACCATATGTATATAGTTTTTTTATGTTTGTGGCGTTTGCGCAATAAAATCACTTTTCTATAAAAGTATTTATTTTTTGTGTCACCATATTCTGAGAGCCGTAATTTTTTTATTTTACAGTCAAATAAAAGCTGTGTAAGGGCTTGTTTTTTGCGGTACGGGATGTAGTTTTTATTGGTATTATTTTGGGGTACATGCAAATTTTTGATCACTTTTTATTCTATATTTTGGGAGTGGTGATGACCAAAAAAATTGTGATGCTAGTATTGTTTTTTAATTATTTTTTGCGGTGTTCACCGTGCGGGAAAAATAATATAGTTTTATAGATGGGGTCGTTACCAATGCTGTGTTACCAAATATGTGTACTTTCTTAACGTTTTATTTCTCTTTATATAATAAAAGACTTATAGGAAAAAAAGCATTTTTTGTTTTTGTAACTTATAACTTGTTTTTACACTTTCATAAAACATTTTTATTACTTTTTTTTTACTTGTTTTGCTTGAAGACCTGCAGCACTGATGGCTCCTATAATACATTATACTACCTAGGTAGTGTAACGTATTATAAACTGTCAGTGTGACGTTGACAGTCACACTGACAGGAAGCCTATGAGGACCAGCTGATCATCATAGGTTTCCGTGAATGGCATACCGGAGGCCGCCGTATGGCCTCTGGTTTTGCAATGCACCTGACGGCAGCACCCGCAATTGGTCCCCGGGAAAGTTTGTTGTAGCAACAAACTTTCCGGTTTGTTGCTACAACAAACTTTCTCTGCGATCACATGATCGGGACCTGAACCAATCAGGTCTCGGCCATGTCTCCGGGACCAGAGGCAGGGGTTAACAGTGGGATCCGGGTGTCAGCACTACTCTGAGACACCCGGATCGCGCTTTTAACACCCTCTGTGAATTCACGTCGGCGCTGCACAGAGCCCAGCAAACGCCGACGTGAATTTACAGTTGGTGGTCGGGAAACGGTTAATAACGGTGATCATATTCTCTGTAGCCGAACCAATCGGTTCGGCTGTCAGAGAACAGGTTGCTGGGGAGCCGGGGACACTGACACAGCCGGCGTCTGAGCGCTTTTCACAGAGCTTTGGAACAGAGATCTGTATATTCACTCCCTGGCTGCACTGGGTATGTGCGAAAAGGATGTGAATATACAGATTGTCGGCATGAAAGGGTTAAAGAAATTTTTTTATTGCCAATGAATTTCCCCTCTACTTTGCTTTAATTCCTGTGAAATGCCTAAAGAGTTAAAACACTTTCTGACTGCTGTTTTGAATACTTTGAGGGGTCTAGTTTTTAAAATGCTGTGATTTATGGGGACTTTCTAATATATAAGGCCCTCAAAGCCACTTCAGAACTGAACTGGTCTCTGAAAAAATAGCCTTTTGAAAATGTGAGAAATTGCTGTAGTAGAGTAGAGATGAGCGAACCAGGACAACCAAACATCGGGAAAAGTTCAGTTCGCAGCGAATCCGAACTTCACCGCGTTCGGCCGAACCCGTTTTGACCGAACCCGGCTACATTTTGGCGCCTGCCACATGTTAGATGTAAAATGGAGGATTTCACAATATCACCTGACATTAGGCTACCCCATAATGCCTTGCAAACGGCTCTCCCAGCCAATCGGGAGGCAGCATAGGGGCGGGCTCAAGCCTGCAATAAAAGTCTATGCACGGAGCTCGGCGCCCATTTTAGAGACAGGAGCTGTAGGGATAGCATCTCTGTGCAGTTTAGGAATCTAAAAGCCAGGAATCCAGCAATCGAAGGGGCTCATCCACTACTCAGCCAGTGTGTGAATACGCTTTTATAAGGGGCTCATCCCCGTTGCATCCAACTTGCAATACAGGCATCCTTTGTAGTAGTACTACAAGGCTCAGCATTCCCTGAGTGCACCGCGGCGTGGCTAATAGAAATTCTCATTCAATGCCATTTGCCAAGCCAGTGTCAGTGTGAATACGCTTTTAGAAGGGGCTCATCCCCGGCCATTAACATAACAAATAACAATCCAACTTGCAATACAGGCATCCTTTGTAGTAGTACTACAAGGCCCAGCATTCCCTGAGTGCACCGAGGCGTGGCTGATAGAAATTCTCATTCATTGCCATTTGCCAAGCCAGTGTCAGTGTGAATACGCTTTTAGAAGGGGCTCATCCCTGGCCGTTAACATAACAAATAACAATCCAACTTTCAATACAGGCAGCCTTTGTAGTAGTAGTATTAGTAGTACTACTACAAGGCCCAGCATTCCCTGAGTGCACCGCGGCATGGCTGATAGAAATTCTCATTCATTGCCATTTGCCAAGCCAGTGTCAGTGTGAATACGCTTTTAGAAGGGGCTCATCCCTGGCCGTTAACATAACAAATAACAATCCAACTTGCAATACAGGCAGCCTTTGTAGTAGTACTACAACGCCCAGCATTCCCTGAGTGCACCGCAGCGTGGCTGATAGAAATTCTCATTCATTGCCATTTGCCAAGCCAGTGTCAGTGTGAATACGCTTTTATAAGGGGCTCATCCCCGTTGCATCCAACTTGCAATACAGGCAGCCTTTGTAGTAGTACTACAAGGCCCAGCATTCCCTGAGTGCACCGCGGCGTGGCTGATAGAAATTCTCATTCATTGCCATTTGCCAAGCCAGTGTCAGTGTAAATACGCTTTTAGAAGGGGCTCATCCCCGAACGTTAACATAACGAAATAACAATCCAACTTGCAATACAGGCATCCTTTGTAGTAGTACTAGAAGGCCCAGCATTCCCTGAGTGCACCGCGGCATGGCTGATAGAAATTCTCATTCATTGCCATTTGCCAAGCCAGTGTCAGTGTGAATACACTTTTAGAAGGGGCTCATCCCTGGCCGTTAACATAACAAATAACAATCCAACTTGCAATACAGGCAGCCTTTGTAGTAGTACTACAAGGCCCAGCATTCCCTGAGTGCACCACGGCGTGGCTGATAGAAATTCTCATTCATTGCCATTTGCCAAGCCAGTATCAGTGTGAATACGCTTTTATAAGGGGCTCATCCCCGTTGCATCCAACTTGCAATACAGGCAGCCTTTGTAGTAGTACTACAAGGCCCAGCATTCCCTGAGTGCACCGCGGCGTGGCTGATAGAAATTCTCATTCATTGCCATTTGCCAAGCCAGTGTCAGTGTAAATACGCTTTTAGAAGGGGCTCATCCCCGAACGTTAACATAACGAAATAACAATCCAACTTGCAATACAGGCATCCTTTGTAGTAGTACTAGAAGGCCCAGCATTCCCTGAGTGCACCGCGGCATGGCTGATAGAAATTCTCATTCATTGCCATTTGCCAAGCCAGTGTCAGTGTGAATACACTTTTAGAAGGGGCTCATCCCTGGCCGTTAACATAACAAATAACAATCCAACTTGCAATACAGGCAGCCTTTGTAGTAGTACTACAAGGCCCAGCATTCCCTGAGTGCACCACGGCGTGGCTGATAGAAATTCTCATTCATTGCCATTTGCCAAGCCAGTATCAGTGTGAATACGCTTTTATAAGGGGTTCATGCAAGTTGGATGCAACGGGGAATACAGGCAGCCTTTGTAGTAGTACTACAAGGCCCAGCATTCCCTGAGTGCACCGCGGCGTGGCTGATAGAAATTCTCATTCATTGCCATTTGCCAAGCCAGTGTCAGTGTGAATACGCTTTTAGAAGGGGCTCATCCCTGGCCGTTAACATAACAAATAACAATCCAACTTGCAATACAGGCAGCCTTTGTAGTAGTACTACAACGCCCAGCATTCCCTGAGTGCACCGCAGCGTGGCTGATAGAAATTCTCATTCATTGCCATTTGCCAAGCCAGTGTCAGTGTGAATACGCTTTTATAAGGGGCTCATCCCCGTTGCATCCAACTTGCAATACAGGCAGCCTTTGTAGTAGTACTACAAGGCCCAGCATTCCCTGAGTGCACCGCGGCGTGGCTGATAGAAATTCTCATTCATTGCCATTTGCCAAGCCAGTGTCAGTGTAAATACGCTTTTAGAAGGGGCTCATCCCCGAACGTTAACATAACGAAATAACAATCCAACTTGCAATACAGGCATCCTTTGTAGTAGTACTAGAAGGCCCAGCATTCCCTGAGTGCACCGCGGCATGGCTGATAGAAATTCTCATTCATTGCCATTTGCCAAGCCAGTGTCAGTGTGAATACACTTTTAGAAGGGGCTCATCCCTGGCCGTTAACATAACAAATAACAATCCAACTTGCAATACAGGCAGCCTTTGTAGTAGTACTACAAGGCCCAGCATTCCCTGAGTGCACCACGGCGTGGCTGATAGAAATTCTCATTCATTGCCATTTGCCAAGCCAGTATCAGTGTGAATACGCTTTTATAAGGGGTTCATGCAAGTTGGATGCAACGGGGAATACAGGCAGCCTTTGTAGTAGTACTACAAGGCCCAGCATTCCCTGAGTGCACCGCGGCGTGGCTGATAGAAATTCTCATTCATTGCCATTTGCCAAGCCAGTGTCAGTGTGAATACGCTTTTAGAAGGGGTCATCCCTGGCCGTTAACATAACAATCCAACTTGCAATACAGGCAGCCTTTGTAGTAGTACTACAATGCCCAGCATTCCCTGAGTGCACCGCGGCGTGGCTGATAGAAATTCTCATTCATTGCCATTTGCCAAGCCAGTATCAGTGTGAATACGCTTTTATAAGGGGCTCATCCCCGTTGCATCCAACTTGCAATACAGGCAGCCTTTGTAGTAGTAGTAGTAGTACTACTACTACAAGGCCCAGCATTCCCTGAGTGCACCGCAGCATGGCTGATAGAAATTCTCATTCATTGCCATTTGCCAAGCCAGTGTCAGTGTGAATACGCTTTTAGAAGGGGCTCATCCCTGGCCGTTAACATAACAAATAACAATCCAACTTGCAATACAGGCAGCCTTTGTAGTAGTACTACTACAAGGCCCAGCATTCCCTGAGTGCACCGCGGCGTGGCTGATAGAAATTCTCATTCATTGCCATTTGCCAAGCCAGTGTCAGTGTGAATACGCTTTTAGAAGGGGCTCATCCCCGGCCGTTAACATAACAAATAACAATCCAACTTGCAATACAGGCATCCTTTGTAGTAGTACTAGAAGGCCCAGCATTCCCTGAGTGCACCGCGGCGTGGCTGATAGAAATTCCCATTCATTGCCATTTGCCAAGCCAGTGTCAGTGTGAATACGCTTTTAGAAGGGGCTCATCCCTGGCCGTTAACATAACAAATAACAATCCAACTTGCAATACAGGCAGCTTTTGTAGTAGTACTACAAGGCCCAGCATTCCCTGAGTGCACCACGGCGTGGCTGATAGAAATTCTCAATCATTGCCATTTGCCAAGCCAGTGTCAGTGTGAATACGCTTTTAGAAGGGGCTCATTCCCGGCCGTTAACATAACAAATAACAATCCAACTTGCAATACAGGCATCCTTTGTAGTAGTACTACAAGGCCCAGCATTCCCTGAGTGCACCGCGGCGTGGCTGATAGAAATTCTAATTCATTGCCATTTGCCAAGCCAGTGTCAGTGTGAATACGCTTTTAGAAGGGGCTCATCCCCGGCCGTTAACATAACAAATAACAATCCAACTTGCAATACAGGCAGCCTTTGTAGTAGTAGTACTACTACAAGGCACAGCATTCCCTGAGTGCACCGCGGCATGGCTGATAGAAATTCTCATTCATTGCCATTTGCCAAGCCAGTGTCAGTGTGAATACGCTTTTAGAAGGGGCTCATCCCTGGCCGTTAACATAACAAATAACAATCCAACTTGCAATACAGGCAGCCTTTGTAGTAGTACTACAACGCCCAGCATTCCCTGAGTGCACCGCAGCGTGGCTGATAGAAATTCTCATTCATTGCCATTTGCCAAGCCAGTATCAGTGTGAATACGCTTTTATAAGGGGCTCATCCCCGTTGCATCCAACTTGCAATACAGGCAGCCTTTGTAGTAGTACTACAAGGCCCAGCATTCCCTGAGTGCACCGCGGCGTGGCTGATAGAAATTCTCATTCATTGCCATTTGCCAAGCCAGTGTCAGTGTAAATACGCTTTTAGAAGGGGCTCATCCCCGAACGTTAACATAACGAAATAACAATCCAACTTGCAATACAGGCATCCTTTGTAGTAGTACTAGAAGGCCCAGCATTCCCTGAGTGCACCGCGGCATGGCTGATAGAAATTCTCATTCATTGCCATTTGCCAAGCCAGTGTCAGTGTGAATACACTTTTAGAAGGGGCTCATCCCTGGCCGTTAACATAACAAATAACAATCCAACTTGCAATACAGGCAGCCTTTGTAGTAGTACTACAAGGCCCAGCATTCCCTGAGTGCACCACGGCGTGGCTGATAGAAATTCTCATTCATTGCCATTTGCCAAGCCAGTATCAGTGTGAATACGCTTTTATAAGGGGTTCATGCAAGTTGGATGCAACGGGGAATACAGGCAGCCTTTGTAGTAGTACTACAAGGCCCAGCATTCCCTGAGTGCACCGCGGCGTGGCTGATAGAAATTCTCATTCATTGCCATTTGCCAAGCCAGTGTCAGTGTGAATACGCTTTTAGAAGGGGCTCATCCCCGGCCGTTAACATAACAAATAACAATCCAACTTGCAATACAGGCAGCCTTTGTAGTAGTAGTACTACTACAAGGCACAGCATTCCCTGAGTGCACCGCGGCATGGCTGATAGAAATTCTCATTCATTGCCATTTGCCAAGCCAGTGTCAGTGTGAATACGCTTTTAGAAGGGGCTCATCCCTGGCCGTTAACATAACAAATAACAATCCAACTTGCAATACAGGCAGCCTTTGTAGTAGTACTACTACAAGGCCCAGCATTCCCTGAGTGCACCGCGGCGTGGCTGATAGAAATTCTCATTCATTGCCATTTGCCAAGCCAGTGTCAGTGTGAATACGCTTTTAGAAGGGGCTCATCCCCGGCCGTTAACATAACAAATAACAATCCAACTTGCAATACAGGCATCCTTTGTAGTAGTACTAGAAGGCCCAGCATTCCCTGAGTGCACCGCGGCGTGGCTGATAGAAATTCCCATTCATTGCCATTTGCCAAGCCAGTGTCAGTGTGAATACGCTTTTAGAAGGGGCTCATCCCTGGCCGTTAACATAACAAATAACAATCCAACTTGCAATACAGGCAGCTTTTGTAGTAGTACTACAAGGCCCAGCATTCCCTGAGTGCACCACGGCGTGGCTGATAGAAATTCTCAATCATTGCCATTTGCCAAGCCAGTGTCAGTGTGAATACGCTTTTAGAAGGGGCTCATTCCCGGCCGTTAACATAACAAATAACAATCCAACTTGCAATACAGGCATCCTTTGTAGTAGTACTACAAGGCCCAGCATTCCCTGAGTGCACCGCGGCGTGGCTGATAGAAATTCTAATTCATTGCCATTTGCCAAGCCAGTGTCAGTGTGAATACGCTTTTAGAAGGGGCTCATCCCCGGCCGTTAACATAACAAATAACAATCCAACTTGCAATACAGGCAGCCTTTGTAGTAGTAGTACTACTACAAGGCACAGCATTCCCTGAGTGCACCGCGGCATGGCTGATAGAAATTCTCATTCATTGCCATTTGCCAAGCCAGTGTCAGTGTGAATACGCTTTTAGAAGGGGCTCATCCCTGGCCGTTAACATAACAAATAACAATCCAACTTGCAATACAGGCAGCCTTTGTAGTAGTACTACTACAAGGCCCAGCATTCCCTGAGTGCACCGCGGCGTGGCTGATAGAAATTCTCATTCATTGCCATTTGCCAAGCCAGTGTCAGTGTGAATACGCTTTTAGAAGGGGCTCATCCCTGGCCGTTAACATAACAAATAACAATCCAACTTGCAATACAGGCAGACTTTGTAGTAATACTACAACGCCCAGCATTCCCTGAGTGCACCGCGGCGTGGCTGATAGAAATTCTCATTCATTGCCATTTGCCAAGCCAGTATCAGTGTGAATACGCTTTTATAAGGGGCTCATCCCCGTTGCATCCAACTTGCAATACAGGCAGCCTTTGTAGTAGTAGTAGTACTACTACTACAAGGCCCAGCATTCCCTGAGTGCACCGCGGCATGGCTGATAGAAATTCTCATTCATTGCCATTTGCCAAGCCAGTGTCAGTGTGAATACGCTTTTAGAAGGGGCACATCCCTGGCCGTTAACATAACAAATAACAATCCAACTTGCAATACAGGCAGCCTTTGTAGTAGTACTACAAGGCCCAGCATTCCCTGAGTGCACCGCGGCGTGGCTGATAGAAATTCTCATTCATTGCCATTTGCCAAGCCAGTGTCAGTGTGAATACGCTTTTAGAAGGGGCTCATCCCCAGCCGTTAACATAACAAATAACAATCCAACTTGCAATACAGGCAGCCTTTGTAGTAGTAGTACTACTACAAGGCCCAGCATTCCCTGAGTGCACCGCGGCATGGCTGATAGAAATTCTCATTCATTGCCATTTGCCAAGCCACTGTCAGTGTGAATACGCTTTTAGAAGGGGCTCATCCCTGGCCGTTAACATAACAAATAACAATCCAACTTGCAATACAGGCAGCCTTTGTAGTAGTACTACAAGGCCCAGCATTCCCTGAGTGCACCGCGGCGTGGCTGATAGAAATTCTCATTCATTGCCATTTGCCAAGCCAGTGTCAGTGTGAATACGCTTTTAGAAGGGGCTAATCCCTGGCCGTTAACATAACAAATAACAATCCAACTTGCAAAACAGGCAGCCTTTGTAGTAGTACTACAACGCCCAGCATTCCCTGAGTGCACCGCGGCGTGGCTGATAGAAATTCTCATTCATTGCCATTTGCCAAGCCAGTATCAGTGTGAATACGCTTTTATAAGGGGCTCATCCCCGTTGCATCCAACTTGCAATACAGGCAGCCTTTGTAGTATTAGTAGTACTACTACTACAAGGCCCAGCATTCCCTGAGTGCACCGCGGCATGGCTGATAGAAATTCTCATTCATTGCCATTTGCCAAGCCAGTGTCAGTGTGAATACGCTTTTAGAAGGGGCTCATCCCCGGCCGTTAACATAACAAATAACAATCCAACTTGCAATACAGGCAGCCTTTGTAGTAGTACTACTACAACGCCCAGCATTCCCTGAGTGCACGGCGGCGTGGCTGATAGAAATTCTCAATCATTGCCATTTGCCAAGCCAGTGTCAGTGTGAATACGCTTTTAGAAGGGGCTCATTCCCGGCCGTTAACATAACAAATAACAATCCAACTTGCAATACAGGCATCCTTTGTAGTAGTACTACAACGCCCAGCATTCCCTGAGTGCACGGCGGCGTGGCTGATAGAAATTCTCAATCATTGCCACTTGCCAAGCCAGTGTCAGTGTGAATACGCTTTTAGAAGGGGCTCATCCCCGGCCGTTAACATAACAAATAACAATCCAACTTGCAATACAGGCATCCTTTGTAGTAGTACTAGAAGGCCCAGCATTCCCTGAGTGCACCGCGGCATGGCTGATAGAAATTCTCATTCATTGCCATTTGCCAAGCCAGTGTCAGTGTGAATACACTTTTAGAAGGGGCTCATCCCTGGCCGTTAACATAACAAATAACAATCCAACTTGCAATACAGGCAGCCTTTGTAGTAGTACTACAAGGCCCAGCATTCCCTGAGTGCACCACGGCGTGGCTGATAGAAATTCTCATTCATTGCCATTTGCCAAGCCAGTATCAGTGTGAATACGCTTTTATAAGGGGTTCATGCAAGTTGGATGCAACGGGGAATACAGGCAGCCTTTGTAGTAGTACTACAAGGCCCAGCATTCCCTGAGTGCACCGCGGCGTGGCTGATAGAAATTCTCATTCATTGCCATTTGCCAAGCCAGTGTCAGTGTGAATACGCTTTTAGAAGGGGCTCATCCCCGGCCGTTAACATAACAAATAACAATCCAACTTGCAATACAGGCAGCCTTTGTAGTAGTAGTACTACTACAAGGCACAGCATTCCCTGAGTGCACCGCGGCATGGCTGATAGAAATTCTCATTCATTGCCATTTGCCAAGCCAGTGTCAGTGTGAATACGCTTTTAGAAGGGGCTCATCCCTGGCCGTTAACATAACAAATAACAATCCAACTTGCAATACAGGCAGCCTTTGTAGTAGTACTACTACAAGGCCCAGCATTCCCTGAGTGCACCGCGGCGTGGCTGATAGAAATTCTCATTCATTGCCATTTGCCAAGCCAGTGTCAGTGTGAATACGCTTTTAGAAGGGGCTCATCCCCGGCCGTTAACATAACAAATAACAATCCAACTTGCAATACAGGCATCCTTTGTAGTAGTACTAGAAGGCCCAGCATTCCCTGAGTGCACCGCGGCGTGGCTGATAGAAATTCCCATTCATTGCCATTTGCCAAGCCAGTGTCAGTGTGAATACGCTTTTAGAAGGGGCTCATCCCTGGCCGTTAACATAACAAATAACAATCCAACTTGCAATACAGGCAGCTTTTGTAGTAGTACTACAAGGCCCAGCATTCCCTGAGTGCACCACGGCGTGGCTGATAGAAATTCTCAATCATTGCCATTTGCCAAGCCAGTGTCAGTGTGAATACGCTTTTAGAAGGGGCTCATTCCCGGCCGTTAACATAACAAATAACAATCCAACTTGCAATACAGGCATCCTTTGTAGTAGTACTACAAGGCCCAGCATTCCCTGAGTGCACCGCGGCGTGGCTGATAGAAATTCTAATTCATTGCCATTTGCCAAGCCAGTGTCAGTGTGAATACGCTTTTAGAAGGGGCTCATCCCCGGCCGTTAACATAACAAATAACAATCCAACTTGCAATACAGGCAGCCTTTGTAGTAGTAGTACTACTACAAGGCACAGCATTCCCTGAGTGCACCGCGGCATGGCTGATAGAAATTCTCATTCATTGCCATTTGCCAAGCCAGTGTCAGTGTGAATACGCTTTTAGAAGGGGCTCATCCCTGGCCGTTAACATAACAAATAACAATCCAACTTGCAATACAGGCAGCCTTTGTAGTAGTACTACTACAAGGCCCAGCATTCCCTGAGTGCACCGCGGCGTGGCTGATAGAAATTCTCATTCATTGCCATTTGCCAAGCCAGTGTCAGTGTGAATACGCTTTTAGAAGGGGCTCATCCCTGGCCGTTAACATAACAAATAACAATCCAACTTGCAATACAGGCAGACTTTGTAGTAATACTACAACGCCCAGCATTCCCTGAGTGCACCGCGGCGTGGCTGATAGAAATTCTCATTCATTGCCATTTGCCAAGCCAGTATCAGTGTGAATACGCTTTTATAAGGGGCTCATCCCCGTTGCATCCAACTTGCAATACAGGCAGCCTTTGTAGTAGTAGTAGTACTACTACTACAAGGCCCAGCATTCCCTGAGTGCACCGCGGCATGGCTGATAGAAATTCTCATTCATTGCCATTTGCCAAGCCAGTGTCAGTGTGAATACGCTTTTAGAAGGGGCACATCCCTGGCCGTTAACATAACAAATAACAATCCAACTTGCAATACAGGCAGCCTTTGTAGTAGTACTACAAGGCCCAGCATTCCCTGAGTGCACCGCGGCGTGGCTGATAGAAATTCTCATTCATTGCCATTTGCCAAGCCAGTGTCAGTGTGAATACGCTTTTAGAAGGGGCTCATCCCCAGCCGTTAACATAACAAATAACAATCCAACTTGCAATACAGGCAGCCTTTGTAGTAGTAGTACTACTACAAGGCCCAGCATTCCCTGAGTGCACCGCGGCATGGCTGATAGAAATTCTCATTCATTGCCATTTGCCAAGCCACTGTCAGTGTGAATACGCTTTTAGAAGGGGCTCATCCCTGGCCGTTAACATAACAAATAACAATCCAACTTGCAATACAGGCAGCCTTTGTAGTAGTACTACAAGGCCCAGCATTCCCTGAGTGCACCGCGGCGTGGCTGATAGAAATTCTCATTCATTGCCATTTGCCAAGCCAGTGTCAGTGTGAATACGCTTTTAGAAGGGGCTAATCCCTGGCCGTTAACATAACAAATAACAATCCAACTTGCAAAACAGGCAGCCTTTGTAGTAGTACTACAACGCCCAGCATTCCCTGAGTGCACCGCGGCGTGGCTGATAGAAATTCTCATTCATTGCCATTTGCCAAGCCAGTATCAGTGTGAATACGCTTTTATAAGGGGCTCATCCCCGTTGCATCCAACTTGCAATACAGGCAGCCTTTGTAGTATTAGTAGTACTACTACTACAAGGCCCAGCATTCCCTGAGTGCACCGCGGCATGGCTGATAGAAATTCTAATTCATTGCCATTTGCCAAGCCAGTGTCAGTGTGAATACGCTTTTAGAAGGGGCTCATCCCTGGCCGTTAACATAACAAATAACAATCCAACTTGCAATACAGGCAGCCTTTGTAGTAGTACTACAAGGCCCAGCATTCCCTGAGTGCACCACGGCGTGGCTGATAGAAATTCTCATTCATTGCCATTTGCCAAGCCAGTGTCAGTGTGAATACGCTTTTAGAAGGGGCTCATCCCCGGCCGTTAACATAACAAATAACAATCCAACTTGCAATACAGGCATCCTTTGTAGTAGTACTACAAGGCCCAGCATTCCCTGAGTGCACCGCGGCGTGGCTGATAGAAATTCTCATTCATTGCCATTTGCCAAGCCAGTGTCAGTGTGAATACGCTTTTAGAAGGGGCTCATCCCCAGCCGTTAACATAACAAATAACAATCCAACTTGCAATACAGGCAGCCTTTGTAGTAGTAGTACTACTACAAGGCCCAGCATTCCCTGAGTGCACCGCGGCATGGCTGATAGAAATTCTCATTCATTGCCATTTGCCAAGCCAGTGTCAGTGTGAATACGCTTTTAGAAGGGGCTCATCCCTGGCCGTTAACATAACAAATAACAATCCAACTTGCAATACAGGCAGCCTTTGTAGTAGTACTACAACGCCCAGCATTCCCTGAGTGCACCGCGGCGTGGCTGATAGAAATTCTCATTCATTGCCATTTGCCAAGCCAGTATCAGTGTGAATATGCTTTTATAAGGGGCTCATCCCCGTTGCATCCAACTTGCAATACAGGCAGCCTTTGTAGTAGTAGTAGTAGTACTACTACAAGGCCCAGCATTCCCTGAGTGCACCGCGGCATGGCTGATAGAAATTCTCATTCATTGCCATTTGCCAAGCCAGTGTCAGTGTGAATACGCTTTTAGAAGGGGCTCATCCCTGGCCGTTAACATAACAAATAACAATCCAACTTGCAATACAGGCAGCCTTTGTAGTAGTACTACAAGGCCCAGCATTCCCTGAGTGCACCGCGGCGTGGCTGATAGAAATTCTCATTCATTGCCATTTGCCAAGCCAGTGTCAGTGTGAATACGCTTTTAGAAGGGGCTCATCCCCAGCCGTTAACATAACAAATAACAATCCAACTTGCAATACAGGCAGCCTTTGTAGTAGTAGTACTACTACAAGGCCCAGCATTCCCTGAGTGCACCGCGGCATGGCTGATAGAAATTCTCATTCATTGCCATTTGCCAAGCCAGTGTCAGTGTGAATACGCTTTTAGAAGGGGCTCATCCCTGGCCGTTAACATAACAAATAACAATCCAACTTGCAATACAGGCAGCCTTTGTAGTAGTACTACAACGCCCAGCATTCCCTGAGTGCACCGCAGCGTGGCTGATAGAAATTCTCATTCATTGCTATTTGCCAAGCCAGTATCAGTGTGAATACGCTTTTATAAGGGGCTCATCCCCGTTGCATCCAACTTGCAATACAGGCAGCCTTTGTAGTAGTACTACAAGGCCCAGCATTCCCTGAGTGCACCGCGGCGTGGCTGATAGAAATTCTCATTCATTGCCATTTGCCAAGCCAGTGTCAGTGTGAATACGCTTTTAGAAGGGGCTCATCCCTGGCCGTTAACATAACAAATAACAATCCAACTTGCAAAACAGGCAGCCTTTGTAGTAGTACTACAACGCCCAGCATTCCCTGAGTGCACCGCGGTGTGGCTGATAGAAATTCTCATTCATTGCCATTTGCCAAGCCAGTATCAGTGTGAATACGCTTTTATAAGGGGCTCATCCCCGTTGCATCCAACTTGCAATACAGGCAGCCTTTGTAGTAGTAGTAGTACTACTACTACAAGGCCCAGCATTCCCTGAGTGCACCGCGGCATGGCTGATAGAAATTCTCATTCATTGCCATTTGCCAAGCCAGTGTCAGTGTGAATACACTTTTAGAAGGGTCTCATCCCTGGCCGTTAAAATAACAAATAACAATCCAACTTGCAATACAGGCAGCCTTTGTAGTACTACTACAACGCCCAGCATTCCCTGAGTGCACGGCGGCGTGGCTGATAGAAATTCTCAATCATTGCCATTTGCCAAGCCAGTGTCAGTGTGAATACGCTTTTAGAAGGGGCTCATTCCCGGCCGTTAACATAACAAATAACAATCCAACTTGCAATACAGGCATCCTTTGTAGTAGTACTACAAGGCCCAGCATTCCCTGAGTGCACCGCGGCGTGGCTGATAGAAATTCTCATTCATTGCCATTTGCCAAGCCAGTGTCAGTGTGAATACGCTTTTAGAAGGGGCTCATCCCCGGCCGTTAACATAACAAATAACAATCCAACTTGCAATACAGGCATCCTTTGTAGTAGTACTACAAGGCCCAGCATTCCCTGAGTGCACCGCGGCGTGGCTGATAGAAATTCTCATTCATTGCCATTTGCCAAGCCAGTGTCAGTGTGAATACGCTTTTAGAAGGGGCTCATCCCCGGCCGTTAACATAACAAATAACAATCCAACTTGCAATACAGGCAGCCTTTGTAGTAGTACTACAACGCCCAGCATTCCCTGAGTGCACCGCAGCGTGGCTGATAGAAATTCTCATTCATTGCCATTTGCCAAGCCAGTATCAGTGTGAATACGCTTTATAAGGGGCTCATCCCCGTTGCATCCAACTTGCAATACAGGCAGCCTTTGTAGTAGTACTACAAGGCCCAGCATTCCCTGAGTGCACCGCGGCGTGGCTGATAGAAATTCTCATTCATTGCCATTTGCCAAGCCAGTGTCAGTGTGAATACGCTTTTAGAAGGGGTCATCCCTGGCCGTTAACATAACAATCCAACTTGCAATACAGGCAGCCTTTGTAGTAGTACTACAATGCCCAGCATTCCCTGAGTGCACCGCGGCGTGGCTGATAGAAATTCTCATTCATTGCCATTTGCCAAGCCAGTATCAGTGTGAATACGCTTTTATAAGGGGCTCATCCCCGTTGCATCCAACTTGCAATACAGGCAGCCTTTGTAGTAGTAGTAGTAGTACTACTACTACAAGGCCCAGCATTCCCTGAGTGCACCGCAGCATGGCTGATAGAAATTCTCATTCATTGCCATTTGCCAAGCCAGTGTCAGTGTGAATACACTTTTAGAAGGGGCTCATCCCTGGCCGTTAACATAACAAATAACAATCCAACTTGCAATACAGGCAGCCTTTGTAGTAGTACTACAAGGCCCAGCATTCCCTGAGTGCACCGCGGCGTGGCTGATAGAAATTCTCATTCATTGCCATTTGCCAAGCCAGTGTCAGTGTGAATACGCTTTTATAAGGGGCTCATCCCCGTTGCATCCAACTTGCAATACAGGCAGCCTTTGTAGTAGTACTACAAGGCCCAGCATTCCCTGAGTGCACCGCGGCGTGGCTGATAGAAATTCTCATTCATTGCCATTTGCCAAGCCAGTGTCAGTGTGAATACGCTTTTAGAAGGGGCTCATCCCTGGCCGTTAACATAACAAATAACAATCCAACTTGCAATACAGGCAGCCTTTGTAGTAGTACTACAACGCCCAGCATTCCCTGAGTGCACCGCGGCGTGGCTGATAGAAATTCTCATTCATTGCCATTTGCCAAGCCAGTATCAGTGTGAATACGCTTTTATAAGGGGCTCATCCCCGTTGCATCCAACTTGCAATACAGGCAGCCTTTGTAGTAGTAGTAGTAGTAGTACTACTACTACAAGGCCCAGCATTCCCTGAGTGCACCGCGGCATGGCTGATAGAAATTCTCATTCATTGCCATTTGCCAAGCCAGTGTCAGTGTGAATACACTTTTAGAAGGGGCTCATCCCTGGCCGTTAACATAACAAATAACAATCCAACTTGCAATACAGGCAGCCTTTGTAGTAGTACTACAAGGCCCAGCATTCCCTGAGTG
The DNA here is from genome assembly GCF_050947455.1 of Rhinoderma darwinii. Lineage (NCBI taxonomy): Eukaryota > Metazoa > Chordata > Amphibia > Anura > Rhinodermatidae > Rhinoderma > Rhinoderma darwinii. The sequence continues at coordinate 32,148,899 of NC_134698.1, forward strand.
CACCGCGGCGTGGCTGATAGAAATTCTCATTCATTGCCATTTGCCAAGCCAGTGTCAGTGTGAATACGCTTTTAGAAGGGGCTCATCCCCGGCCGTTAACATAACAAATAACAATCCAACTTGCAATACAGGCAGCCTTTGTAGTAGTACTACTACAACGCCCAGCATTCCCTGAGTGCACGGCGGCGTGGCTGATAGAAATTCTCAATCATTGCCATTTGCCAAGCCAGTGTCAGTGTGAATACGCTTTTAGAAGGGGCTCATCCCCGGCCGTTAACATAACAAATAACAATCCAACTTGCAATACAGGCATCCTTTGTAGTAGTACTACAAGGCCCAGCATTCCCTGAGTGCACCGCGGCGTGGCTGATAGAAATTCTCATTCATTGCCATTTGCCAAGCCAGTGTCAGTGTGAATACGCTTTTAGAAGGGGCTCATCCCCAGCCGTTAACATAACAAATAACAATCCAACTTGCAATACAGGCAGCCTTTGTAGTAGTAGTAGTACTACTACAAGGCCCAGCATTCCCTGAGTGCACCGCGGCGTGGCTGATAGAAATTCTCATTCATTGCCATTTGCCAAGCCAGTGTCAGTGTGAATACGCTTTTAGAAGGGGCTCATCCCCGGCCGTTAACATAACAAATAACAATCCAACTTGCAATACAGGCAGCCTTTGTAGTAGTGTTCGGGTACTAATCAGTCTCAACCGGCAGGGATAATACGCTGAGTTCGTACGAAAGGAATCACACCACACAGAGTCTGGTACAAAGCTCCTTACTCAGCATCAGGAGAGGCGTCACTGCTTTATTACACACATTTGTTCTATATCTCCTTTCTCCTGGGGGTGGGTACATGTTATCACACTTTTATAAAAGCACGTATCACTGTAAGCCTCTTGTTACTTGTGTCATCCTTGGATAGGTTCACCCTTATCTGGTCCTTTAGATATGTCTTCATAGTTCATAGTTCGTTCATACCAGGAAGTGACTTGTTATTTTATTAGTGCGTAGTCCCTGTTCAGGGGCCATCTTGCCACGTATACTTATCTAATCCTACTATTGCTTCATCACAATTATGTACACAACTCTATAGTCTATATTTTATTAAAGAAAGAAAATTATTATAAACATTAACTTCTGTCCACTCCATCCTTCACAGTCCCCCCTTTTATCATTATTTTCTTCATTTCTTAACCTAAGTGTGTCCGTGCTCTGGGAAAGGGGAGTAAAAGGATTTTTTCACCAGTTTGAGACGAGCCTCCCCTATTAGGAGACCCCCCTTTGTAGCTGGACTTAAAGAGTCGGTGCACACCCTACACTATCTATTCATCTTCAGAACAATAGTCTCGATAAAGGGTGGTTGTTTTCATGGATGGAGTTGGTAAAAGTCCTTCAATTTCTGAAGAAAACATAAAAGTGGGAGTTACTTCAGTTATAGTTTTAGTCATTCATTTCTATATACATGGTAATACACAACAAGCAATAACTGCGAAAAGCACTAGAAAAATTAAGATTACAATCCCAATTTGGGCCAGAATTTTCTGCCATCCGGTTAACCATGAGAAATACTGATCCCATGGGTCTGTGAAACCTGAATTTCGTTTTAATTCCTCGGATAAAGAAACAATCTGTTTGATTGCCATGGTTACTTTGCCGTTTGGTCCTGTGTTATCTGGAATAAAAGTACAACAGGTAGTACCTATCATGGCACAAACGCCTCCTTTTTCTGCTAGTATCATATCAAGGGCCATACGGTTCTGGAAAGTCATAGTAGATGTGGGTCCTAACTGGTCAGCTAGACCTTGTAAAGCGTCCCTAGTATAGTTAACAAACCGTTGCTGGTTGTAATAGATATAATTTATCCAATCTACATTTTTGTTAACTGTGATCATAGGGATTAATGATTCAAATCCAGCTGCTACCTGATCCCGGGCCTTGAATTCATCTGGGACCCCCCTTGGGACTCCTATAGCATCTATATACACATGGGGGGTCAAAACTTCCTTTCAGATATCTTTTTTCCCTTGTAAATATGTGACTATTTTGAGAGGTGGTCTCTTGGGTCTCAGAGAGTATATGAAAAGGCATGATCGCTTTCGCCAGGGTGCATTCTCCCTTCCAGTTCCCTTCGATCCGCCGAACTGTTTCTAACTGTATACCATTCAATACTCCTAATCCCGTTCCTACCCCTCCTCATAGCGGGTCATACCATTCTCTTTTTTGTCTAAGACAGCTGGGGGATTCAGGGAAGGAAATATTGAAGTGTACATTCTTTTTCTGCTGTTGGGTTACAGCGCTCTTACAAGTGTGTGGGATTCTTTCCAGACTTTGTACTGTTATATGTGGCTTAAAACTATCTCTTAAAATTGTTATCAAGAATACAAAATATCTTCTATTTCTTATTTGGCTATTATTCATACATAATATCATCCCATCAGTTTCTTTTATTACAATCGTAGAGTTGAGCCTCTCCTTGTTGCATCTTTCATAAGTCTTATTTATCATTTCGTTTCTATTTTTACTGGTTGTATATTTCTGTAGATACTGTAAATCTGGTTCATAACAACAAAGCAACAGCCCCGGCGTCTCTTCTTGTATGCTAATGTTGGCTGTTTTGTCTATGTGAAGGTACACAGTCCCTCCATGTGGTCCTTTTTTCCAAGTCCCTTCGGTTGTAGTCACATTTGTAGTATAACACGGGGCATTGGCCTTACAGGTGTAGTTACCCTGCTTTCTATCCACTGTGGCATTCGCCCACCCTGTCCTGAACTGTTCCAGTGATTCTGTACTGATTACGTGTACAGGAGTAGCAGTTCTGCCTTTTTGTATAAGAGCACACGCAACAACCGCCGCAACAACCGCAAAGATCTTCATTCTTCTGGCTGAAGAACCTTTTTACAATGACTGGCGTGAATCCAGCTTGCCTTTCCTTCGAGCTTCACTGAGGTGCTTGTAACGAGCAAAACTTGAAAAGGACCATCAAACCGTGGCTCAAGGCTCTTCCTCACGTGTCTTTTGACAATGACCCAATCTCCTGGTTCTAGCTTATACGTCCCTTCAACTGAATCAGGACCTGGAATGGAAGCAAAGACTTGTGCATGCACCTTGGTCAATTGTTTGTTCAGCGTTGATACTTAATCTGTTAGTCTATCATACTGCATTTGGAGCACCTGTGGAAAATAACATCCTAATCTGGGAGCCGACCCAAATAAGATCTCATATGGGCTGAGACCTGTTCTTTTTGTGGGCGTGTATCTTACTGAGAACAAGGCTAATGGTAGACACTCGGCCCATGGTTTCCCGGTTTCTACCATTGCTTTTTGGATTTTCAATTTGAGAGTCCCATTTAGTCTCTCAACCTTCCCACTGCTTTGTGGATGGTATGGTGTATGTAGGGCTTGACTTATGCCTAGAGCTGACAACACATGGTTCATGATTTCACCCGTAAAATGAGTTCCTCTGTCGCTCTCGATCATCTCTGGAACTCCATATCTGCACACCACCTCGTTGATCAGTTTCTTTGCTGGGGCTACGGCTGTAGCTTTGGTTACTGGAAAAGCTTCTGGCCATCCTGAAAAAAGATCAATACAAACAAGCACATACTCCTAGGTACCAACTTTGGGTAGTTGAATATAGTCTATCTGCAGTCTCTGGAACGGATATATAGGTCTGGGTGTGTGCTTCTGTGGTACTTTTACAGTTCTTCCAATATTATGTGTTGCACAGATCATGCATCCTTGTGTAAAACTGCTGGCCATCACACTAAACCCTGGGGCATACCACACCTTGTTTACCAAGTCCATCATTGCCGTTTTTGATTGGTGAGTCGCTCCATGTGTTATTTGGGCCATCATTGGGAACATTGTCTTAGGCAGGCACAGTTTATTCTGGCATTGCCAGAGGCCATCTTTTCGTAGCATTGCTCCTTGGGCCGTCCACTTGTCTTTTTCTTCTTTTGTTGCTTGTCCTTGAAGTTTTTGCCGTAGTTCCGGGCTTACAGCTGGTCTTGTTTCCTCTGGATCTTTTATCTGACATACGGCTGCTAACACGGGTAGCTTCTGTGCTGCTTGCTTTTGCGGCTTGGTCTGCCAAAGCATTTCCTTTTGTCTCTGGTGAACTCACCTTGGTGTGAGCTTTTAATGTTTACTACTGCTACTTCGAGAGTCAGTGTATATATTTGCTGTCTTTCCTTCTGCATGTTGGCATGCTGCTGCCAGGGCCTTAAGCTCCGCTTCTTGTGCTGAGCGGGACGCTGGTAAGGAGGCTGCTTCTAGGACTACATCTTCGGTGGTTACTGCATATCCTGTAAGAAAAGATCCTTCTACAAAATACCTTGAACCATCCACATAGAGTATTTAGGTCTGGGTTTTGGAGAGGGGTATCTTTTACATGTGCGAACCCCACTGTTTCCTGGGCCATAAGGGCCATACAATCATGTTCATCAGTTTCAGACAAAAATTGTGACCATACTTTACCTACGTCTTCTCCCCCTTGCTCCAAAGGCAGTAAGGTAGCTGGGTTCAATGTAGTACAGCGGTGTAAAGTAACCTGCTCAGAAAAAAGAAGTGCACAAATTAATCTCAAATATCTTGCTGTTGACAAGTGCTTTAGCTGTACTTGAGTAAGAATAGCAGTAATATCATGTGGTGCAAAAACTTGGACTGGAAATGCCAGGACCAAATCTGAGGCCTTGTTTAACATTGAATTTACAGCAATGATAGCTCTCACACATGATGGGGAACCTCGGGCCACAGGGTCTAGTCTAGCTGAATAATATGCTACCGGGCGCTGCTGTGGTCCATGACTTTGTGTGAGAACTGCAGTGGCATGTCCATTTTATTCAGTACAGTACAAAGTATATTCTTGCGTAGAGGTACTCCATGGATTGGTGTCACAAGCCGCTACCCAACACAACTCCTCCTCATTCAGCTGATAATCCAGAATACTTTGAGAATCTCACTTTTATCAGGTTCTGCAAATACTTGATTAATACAAAAACAAATAAAAAAAAAAAAATCCCTAAAAACTTTACATCAAATTAACAATGTCCAGACAAGTTTTGTTTTGCCTTCTCCCTCATCTAAATCCATAAAGACTCGTGTGAGTGATGTCACATCCTCCTGTGTAACTTTGCTGGAGGGGGATGGTCTCTTACACATAAACCAAAATTGTACCTGATCAGTTCCTTCACCCTTCCCCCCTTTGTGGACTCTGCGAGAGTGATGTAGCAGAGTTCAAAACTACATCTCAACATAACACTAATTTAACCCTCTGTAATGTACAACAGCCTGAAACAAAAATGACTTTTTCCTGACAAAATACATTTGATCTTTACAATGACATAATTTCTATATGAAATCAAAAATAGAACAATTGTAGTTAGTTATTCAATAAAACAGAAAATATTATATCTGATAACATTAATTACTGCAAAACAATAAACTGTATATAAAAATAGGGAACGGTGGGGGCACATACATTTTCAAACCCCCGTGTCTCACAGTATCTGTAGTTTAATACATCTGAATTAACATCAAAACACATGAAATCTGATCACATCATAACACATAAATATCGGAACTTTTATAACCAACAGCGCTTGCGCAAAAGAGAAGAAATGTATTTAGGTTTGTAGACATTACTGATATATATATATATATCTCAGCAGTGCATATTGAAATCCCTTTGTCTCATCAGCCCTGCAGACTGCACCCAGTCAGCCCCCCTCCTCCTCCTCCCAAACACAGCACACTTTAGGGGGGAGGGAGGGGGGTCACACACTCATTTCTCACAACTTCTCACAATCTTAACACTTTCAATGCCGGCAAAACAACATACGTATCTGCAATCATTTATCACACCATTGTACAGGAATTATCTACGTTAATGTTTAACAGTACAATCTGACGGCCACCATCTCTATATTATGATTACGTGTTGTTTCATCAGTGAACTAGAATGGAACTTCTGTAAATAGAAAAAACACTACAAATGACAAAATTAACAAGGTGATTATTTCATACTGATTTGGTTGGGCCGGGCGTGGCCACATCCTCCGGAGGGGGCTTATAAAATCCACCTTCTTGTGTGAGTACCGGATATAACGGAACAACAGGTTTAGGTGTACCAAGATGGCCTCCTGGGGCGGGGAGTGGTGCCGAAGGCGTGGCATATATGGGAGCATCGGGGCGTGGAAAGTGACATGATACACAATATTCAACTTGGGGCGGGTTCTGTTGACCACAACTGGGACACTCCCACGCAGTTAGAATTCCACCGTCGCCATTATAGGGCGGTGGCTGGACACGTTCTTTGTAATACACATATTTGATGATATTACCCTTTCTGTCTCGTATTTCTTGCTCAGTAAACTTGTCTTTAGTTATGGCTATGGCTGTTCTTTGCCAAGCTAATGCTTCATCTAACTTTCCTTCGTCACTTAATCTTCCCTTGTTTTCCCTAAGAGCTGCAGCCCATTCTCCTGGTTGTAACCTTCCATCTATAAATATGCCACATATGTGCATAACTTTCTTACTATTTTCTACATTCTTCTTGCCTTCTCTTTTTTCTACTATCTCTTTTGCGGTTAATGAACCACATTCCTTTGCCTGTCTCTTTTTTTTTTTTTAAACACATTAAACATACTGTTCTATATTTAACACCGTCCTGAGAATGAAACCTTATTCTCGATGTTTCTGAACACAAAACACAATTATAACTGACTGTCTGTCTCTGTCGTCTTAATGGTATCAAACTATACCCTGCGACTAATCAAATTATTACACTTATACCTGTCGTCTTAATGGTATCAAACTATACCCTGCGACTAATTAAATTATTACACTTATACCTGTCGTCTTAATGGTATCAAACTATACCCTGCGACTAATTAAATTATTACACTTATACTTATCACCTATGCCGGCGAGACGCGACTATCTATACTATGATTCTTGGAGCCACACAGCGGGTTAACTCTCTGTCGCTGAGAGTGTGGCCGGGATCGACTCCAAATACCTCGGTATCTTATCACCTGCTCACTCTCCCACACGGATAAGAGCCAATATTCATAAACATGAACTTAACCTTACCGTGTTTTATTTGAAGCTGATCAGACTTCCTGGGAGCGTGGCTGGCGATTCGATGTTGAGGCGTCTGGGGGTCGTCGATCACGGACACGGCTTATCCCTCGAGTGTGGCCCCACGTTGGGCGCCAAATGTTCGGGTACTAATCAGTCTCAACCGGCAGGGATAATACGCTGAGTTCGTACGAAAGGAATCACACCACACAGAGTCTGGTACAAAGCTCCTTACTCAGCATCAGGAGAGGCGTCACTGCTTTATTACACACATTTGTTCTATATCTCCTTTCTCCTGGGGGTGGGTACATGTTATCACACTTTTATAAAAGCACGTATCACTGTAAGCCTCTTGTTACTTGTGTCATCCTTGGATAGGTTCACCCTTATCTGGTCCTTTAGATATGTCTTCATAGTTCATAGTTCGTTCATACCAGGAAGTGACTTGTTATTTTATTAGTGCGTAGTCCCTGTTCAGGGGCCATCTTGCCACGTATACTTATCTAATCCTACTATTGCTTCATCACAATTATGTACACAACTCTATAGTCTATATTTTATTAAAGAAAGAAAATTATTATAAACATTAACTTCTGTCCACTCCATCCTTCACAGTAGTACTACAACGCCCAGCATTCCCTGAGTGCACCGCAGCGTGGCTGATAGAAATTCTCATTCATTGCCATTTGCCAAGCCAGTATCAGTGTGAATACGCTTTATAAGGGGCTCATCCCCGTTGCATCCAACTTGCAATACAGGCAGCCTTTGTAGTAGTACTACAAGGCCCAGCATTCCCTGAGTGCACCGCGGCGTGGCTGATAGAAATTCTCATTCATTGCCATTTGCCAAGCCAGTGTCAGTGTGAATACGCTTTTAGAAGGGGCTCATCCCTGGCCGTTAACATAACAATCCAACTTGCAATACAGGCAGCCTTTGTAGTAGTACTACAACGCCCAGCATTCCCTGAGTGCACCGCGGCGTGGCTGATAGAAATTCTCATTCATTGCCATTTGCCAAGCCAGTATCAGTGTGAATACGCTTTTATAAGGGGCTCATCCCCGTTGCATCCAACTTGCAATACAGGCAGCCTTTGTAGTAGTAGTAGTACTACTACTACTACAAGGCCCAGCATTCCCTGAGTGCACCGCGGCATGGCTGATAGAAATTCTCATTCATTGCCATTTGCCAAGCCAGTGTCAGTGTGAATACACTTTTAGAAGGGGCTCATCCCTGGCCGTTAACATAACAAATAACAATCCAACTTGCAATACAGGCAGCCTTTGTAGTAGTACTACAACGCCCAGCATTCCCTGAGTGCACCGCGGCGTGGCTGATAGAAATTCTCATTCATTGCCATTTGCCAAGCCAGTGTCAGTGTGAATACGCTTTTATAAGGGGCTCATCCCCGTTGCATCCAACTTGCAATACAGGCAGCCTTTGTAGTAGTACTACAAGGCCCAGCATTCCCTGAGTGCACCGCGGCGTGGCTGATAGAAATTCTCATTCATTGCCATTTGCCAAGCCAGTGTCAGTGTGAATACGCTTTTAGAAGGGGCTCATCCCTGGCCGTTAACATAACAAATAACAATCCAACTTGCAAAACAGGCAGCCTTTGTAGTAGTACTACAATGCCCAGCATTCCCTGAGTGCACCGCGGCGTGGCTGATAGAAATTCTCATTCATTGCCATTTGCCAAGCCAGTATCAGTGTGAATACGCTTTTATAAGGGGCTCATCCCCGTTGCATCCAACTTGCAATACAGGCAGCCTTTGTAGTAGTAGTAGTACAACTACTACAAGGCCCAGCATTCCCTGAGTGCACCGCGGCATGGCTGATAGAAATTCTCATTCATTGCCATTTGCCAAGCCAGTGTCAGTGTGAATACACTTTTAGAAGGGGCTCATCCCTGGCCGTTAACATAACAAATAACAATCCAACTTGCAATACAGGCAGCCTTTGTAGTAGTACTACAAGGCCCAGCATTCCCTGAGTGCACCGCGGCGTGGCTGATAGAAATTCTCATTCATTGCCATTTGCCAAGCCAGTGTCAGTGTGAATACGCTTTTAGAAGGGGCTCATCCCTGGCCGTTAACATAACAAATAACAATCCAACTTGCAATACAGGCAGCCTTTGTAGTAGTAATATAAGGCCCAGCATTCCCTGAGTGCACCGCGGCGTGGCTGATAGAAATTCTCATTCATTGCCATTTGCCAAGCCAGTGTCAGTGTGAATACGCTTTTAGAAGGGGCTCATCCCCGGCCGTTAACATAACAAATAACAATCCAACTTGCAATACAGGCAGCCTTTGTAGTAGTACTACTACAACGCCCAGCATTCCCTGAGTGCACGGCGGCGTGGCTGATAGAAATTCTCATTCATTGCCATTTGCCAAGCCAGTGTCAGTCTGAATACGCTTTTAGAAGGGGCTCATCCCCGGCCGTTAACATAACAAATAACAATCCAACTTGCAATACAGGCAGCCTTTGTAGTAGTACTACAACGCCCAGCATTCCCTGAGTGCACCGCAGCGTGGCTGATAGAAATTCTCATTCATTGCCATTTGCCAAGCCAGTATCAGTGTGAATACGCTTTTATAAGGGGCTCATCCCCGTTGCATCCAACTTGCAATACAGGCAGCCTTTGTAGTAGTACTACAAGGCCCAGCATTCCCTGAGTGCACCGCGGCGTGGCTGATAGAAATTCTCATTCAATGCCATTTGCCAAGCCAGTGTCAGTGTGAATACGCTTTTAGAAGGGGCTCATCCCTGGCCGTTAACATAACAAATAACAATCCAACTTGCAAAACAGGCAGCCTTTGTAGTAGTACTACAACGCCCAGCATTCCCTGAGTGCACCGCGGCGTGGCTGATAGAAATTCTCATTCATTGCCATTTGCCAAGCCAGTATCAGTGTGAATACGCTTTTATAAGGGGCTCATCCCCGTTGCATCCAACTTGCAATACAGGCAGCATTTGTAGTAGTAGTAGTACAACTACTACAAGGCCCAGCATTCCCTGAGTGCACCGCGGCATGGCTGATAGAAATTCTCATTCATTGCCATTTGCCAAGCCAGTGTCAGTGTGAATACACTTTTAGAAGGGGCTCATCCCTGGCCGTTAACATAACAAATATCAATCCAACTTGCAATACAGGCAGCCTTTGTAGTAGTACTACAAGGCCCAGCATTCCCTGAGTGCACCGCGGCGTGGCTGATAGAAATTCTCATTCATTGCCATTTGCCAAGCCAGTGTCAGTGTGAATACGCTTTTAGAAGGGGCTCATCCCCGGCCGTTAACATAACAAATAACAATCCAACTTGCAATACAGGCAGCCTTTGTAGTAGTACTACTACAACGCCCAGCATTCCCTGAGTGCACGGCGGCGTGGCTGATAGAAATTCTCAATCATTGCCATTTGCCAAGCCAGTGTCAGTGTGAATACGCTTTTAGAAGGGGCTCATTCCCGGCCGTTAACATAACAAATAACAATCCAACTTGCAATACAGGCATCCTTTGTAGTAGTACTACAAGGCCCAGCATTCCCTGAGTGCACCGCGGCGTGGCTGATAGAAATTCTCATTCATTGCCATTTGCCAAGCCAGTGTCAGTGTGAATACGCTTTTAGAAGGGGCTCATCCCCGGCCGTTAACATAACAAATAACAATCCAACTTGCAATACAGGCAGCCTTTGTAGTAGTACTACTACAACGCCCAGCATTCCCTGAGTGCACGGCGGCGTGGCTGATAGAAATTCTCAATCATTGCCATTTGCCAAGCCAGTGTCAGTGTGAATACGCTTTTAGAAGGGGCTCATCCCCGGCCGTTAACATAACAAATAACAATCCAACTTGCAATACAGGCATCCTTTATAGTAGTACTACAAGGCCCAGCATTCCCTGAGTGCACCGCGGCGTGGCTGATAGAAATTCTCATTCATTGCCATTTGCCAAGCCAGTGTCAGTGTGAATACGCTTTTAGAAGGGGCTCATCCCTGGCCGTTAACATAACAAATAAAAATCCAACTTGCAATACAGGCAGCCTTTGTAGTAGTAGTACTACTACAAGGCACAGCATTCCCTGAGTGCACCGCGGCATGGCTGATAGAAATTCTCATTCATTGCCATTTGTCAAGCCAGTGTCAGTGTGAATACGCTTTTAGAAGGGGCTCATCCCCGGCCGTTAACATAACAAATAACAATCCAACTTGCAATACAGGCATCCTTTGTAGTAGTACTACAAGGCCCAGCATTCCCTGAGTGCACCGCGGCGTGGCTGATAGAAATTCTCATTCATTGCCATTTGCCAAGCCAGTGTCAGTGTGAATACGCTTTTAGAAGGGGCTCATCCCCAGCCGTTAACATAACAAATAACAATCCAACTTGCAATACAGGCAGCCTTTGTAGTAGTAGTACTACAAGGCCCAGCATTCCCTGAGTGCACCGCGGCGTGGCTGATAGAAATTCTCATTCATTGCCATTTGCCAAGCCAGTGTCAGTGTGAATACGCTTTTAGAAGGGGCTCATCCCTGGCCGTTAACATAACAAATAACAATCCAACTTGCAATACAGGCAGCCTTTGTAGTAGTACTACAACGCCCAGCATTCCCTGAGTGCACCGCAGCGTGGCTGATAGAAATTCTCATTCATTGCCATTTGCCAAGCCAGTATCAGTGTGAATACGCTTTTATAAGGGGCACATCCCCGTTGCATCCAACTTGCAATACAGGCAGCCTTTGTAGTAGTACTACAAGGCCCAGCATTCCCTGAGTGCACGGCGGCGAGGCTGATAGAAATTCTCATTCATTGCCATTTGCCAAGCCAGTGTCAGTGTGAATACGCTTTTAGAAGGGGCTCATCCCTGGCCGTTAACATAACAAATAACAATCCAACTTGCAATACAGGCAGCCTTTGTAGTAGTACTACAACGCCCAGCATTCCCTGAGTGCACCGCGGCGTGGCAGATAGAAATTCTCATTCATTGCCATTTGCCAAGCCAGTATCAGTGTGAATACGCTTTTATAAGGGGCTCATCCCCGTTGCATCCAACTTGCAATACAGGCAGCCTTTGTAGTAGTAGTAGTACTACTACTACAAGGCCCAGCATTCCCTGAGTGCACCGCGGCATGGCTGATAGAAATTCTCATTCATTGCCATTTGCCAAGCCAGTGTCAGTGTGAATACGCTTTTAGAAGGGGCTCATCCCCAGCCGTTAACATAACAAATAACAATCCAACTTGCAATACAGGCAGCCTTTGTAGTAGTAGTACTACTACTACAAGGCCCAGCATTCCCTGAGTGCACCGCGGCATGGCTGATAGAAATTCTCATTCATTGCCATTTGCCAAGCCAGTGTCAGTGTGAATACGCTTTTAGAAGGGGCTCATCCCTTGCCGTTAACATAACAAATAACAATCCAACTTGCAATACAGGCAGCCTTTGTAGTAGTACTACAACGCCCAGCATTCCCTGAGTGCACCGCAGCGTGGCTGATAGAAATTCTCATTCATTGCCATTTGCCAAGCCAGTATCAGTGTGAATACGCTTTTATAAGGGGCTCATCCCCGTTGCATCCAACTTGCAATACAGGCAGCCTTTGTAGTAGTACTACAAGGCCCAGCATTCCCTGAGTGCACCGCGGCGTGGCTGATAGAAATTCTCATTCATTGCCATTTGCCAAGCCAGTGTCAGTGTGAATACGCTTTTAGAAGGGGCTCATCCCTGGCCGTTAACATAACAAATAACAATCCAACTTGCAAAACAGGCAGCCTTTGTAGTAGTACTACAACGCCCAGCATTCCCTGAGTGCGCCGCGGCGTGGCTGATAGAAATTCTCATTCATTGCCATTTGCCAAGCCAGTATCAGTGTGAATACGCTTTTATAAGGGGCTCATCCCCGTTGCATCCAACTTGCAATACAGGCAGCCTTTGTAGTAGTAGTAGTACTACTACTACAAGGCCCAGCATTCCCTGAGTGCACCGCGGCATGGCTGATAGAAATTCTCATTCATTGCCATTTGCCAAGCCAGTGTCAGTGTGAATACACTTTTAGAAGGGGCTCATCCCTGGACGTTAACATAACAAATAACAATCCAACTTGCAATACAGGCAGCCTTTGTAGTAGTACTACAAGGCCCAGCATTCCCTGAGTGCACCGCGGCGTGGCTGATAGAAATTCTCATTCATTGCCATTTGCCAAGCCAGTGTCAGTGTGAATACGCTTTTAGAAGGGGCTCATCCCTGGCCGTTAACATAACAAATAACAATCCAACTTGCAATACAGGCAGCCTTTGTAGTAGTACTACAAGGCCCAGCATTCCCTGAGTGCACCGCGGCGTGGCTGATAGAAATTCTCATTCATTGCCATTTGCCAAGCCAGTGTCAGTGTGAATACGCTTTTAGAAGGGGCTCATCCCCGGCCGTTAACATAACAAATAACAATCCAACTTGCAATACAGGCAGCCTTTGTAGTAGTACTACTACAACGCCCAGCATTCCCTGAGTGCACGGCGGCGTGGCTGATAGAAATTATTCAATCATTGCCATTTGCCAAGCCAGTGTCAGTGTGAATACGCTTTTAGAAGGGGCTCATTCCCGGCCGTTAACATAACAAATAACAATCCAACTTGCAATACAGGCATCCTTTGTAGTAGTACTACAAGGCCCAGCATTCCCTGAGTGCACCGCGGCGTGGCTGATAGAAATTCTCATTCATTGCCATTTGCCAAGCCAGTGTCAGTGTGAATACGCTTTTAGAAGGGGCTCATCCCCGGCCGTTAACATAACAAATAACAATCCAACTTGCAATACAGGCAGCCTTTGTAGTAGTAGTACTACTACAAGGCACAGCATTCCCTGAGTGCATCGCGGCATGGCTGATAGAAATTCTCATTCATTGCCATTTGCCAAGCCAGTGTCAGTGTGAATACGCTTTTAGAAGGGGCTCATCCCCGGCCGTTAACATAACAAATAACAATCCAACTTGCAATACAGGCATCCTTTGTAGTAGTACTACAAGGCCCAGCATTCCCTGAGTGCACCGCGGCGTGGCTGATAGAAATTCTCATTCATTGCCATTTGCCAAGCCAGTGTCAGTGTGAATACGCTTTTAGAAGGGGCTCATCCCCGACCGTTAACATAACAAATAACAATCCAACTTGCAATACAGGCAGCCTTTGTAGTAGTAGTACTACTACAAGGCCCAGCATTCCCTGAGTGCACCGCGGCATGGCTGATAGAAATTCTCATTCATTGCCATTTGCCAAGCCAGTGTCAGTGTGAATACGCTTTTAGAAGGGGCTCATCCCTTGCCGTTAACATAACAAATAACAATCCAACTTGCAATACAGGCAGCCTTTGTAGTAGTACTACAACGCCCAGCATTCCCTGAGTGCACCGCAGCGTGGCTGATAGAAATTCTCATTCATTGCCATTTGCCAAGCCAGTATCAGTGTGAATACGCTTTTATAAGGGGCTCATCCCCGTTGCATCCAACTTGCAATACAGGCAGCCTTTGTAGTAGTACTACAAGGCCCAGCATTCCCTGAGTGCACCGCGGCGTGGCTGATAGAAATTCTCATTCATTGCCATTTGCCAAGCCAGTGTCAGTGTGAATACGCTTTTAGAAGGGGCTCATCCCTGGCCGTTAACATAACAAATAACAATCCAACTTGCAAAACAGGCAGCCTTTGTAGTAGTACTACAACGCCCAGCATTCCCTGAGTGCGCCGCGGCGTGGCTGATAGAAATTCTCATTCATTGCCATTTGCCAAGCCAGTATCAGTGTGAATACGCTTTTATAAGGGGCTCATCCCCGTTGCATCCAACTTGCAATACAGGCAGCCTTTGTAGTAGTAGTAGTACTACTACTACAAGGCCCAGCATTCCCTGAGTGCACCGCGGCATGGCTGATAGAAATTCTCATTCATTGCCATTTGCCAAGCCAGTGTCAGTGTGAATACACTTTTAGAAGGGGCTCATCCCTGGACGTTAACATAACAAATAACAATCCAACTTGCAATACAGGCAGCCTTTGTAGTAGTACTACAAGGCCCAGCATTCCCTGAGTGCACCGCGGCGTGGCTGATAGAAATTCTCATTCATTGCCATTTGCCAAGCCAGTGTCAGTGTGAATACGCTTTTAGAAGGGGCTCATCCCTGGCCGTTAACATAACAAATAACAATCCAACTTGCAATACAGGCAGCCTTTGTAGTAGTACTACAAGGCCCAGCATTCCCTGAGTGCACCGCGGCGTGGCTGATAGAAATTCTCATTCATTGCCATTTGCCAAGCCAGTGTCAGTGTGAATACGCTTTTAGAAGGGGCTCATCCCCGGCCGTTAACATAACAAATAACAATCCAACTTGCAATACAGGCAGCCTTTGTAGTAGTACTACTACAACGCCCAGCATTCCCTGAGTGCACGGCGGCGTGGCTGATAGAAATTATTCAATCATTGCCATTTGCCAAGCCAGTGTCAGTGTGAATACGCTTTTAGAAGGGGCTCATTCCCGGCCGTTAACATAACAAATAACAATCCAACTTGCAATACAGGCATCCTTTGTAGTAGTACTACAAGGCCCAGCATTCCCTGAGTGCACCGCGGCGTGGCTGATAGAAATTCTCATTCATTGCCATTTGCCAAGCCAGTGTCAGTGTGAATACGCTTTTAGAAGGGGCTCATCCCCGGCCGTTAACATAACAAATAACAATCCAACTTGCAATACAGGCAGCCTTTGTAGTAGTAGTACTACTACAAGGCACAGCATTCCCTGAGTGCATCGCGGCATGGCTGATAGAAATTCTCATTCATTGCCATTTGCCAAGCCAGTGTCAGTGTGAATACGCTTTTAGAAGGGGCTCATCCCCGGCCGTTAACATAACAAATAACAATCCAACTTGCAATACAGGCATCCTTTGTAGTAGTACTACAAGGCCCAGCATTCCCTGAGTGCACCGCGGCGAGACTGATAGAAATTCCCATTCATTGCCATTTGCCAAGCCAGTGTCAGTGTGAATACGCTTTTAGAAGGGGCTCATCCCTGGCCGTTAACATAACAAATAACAATCCAACTTGCAATACAGGCAGCCTTTGTAGTAGTACTACAAGGCCCAGCATTCCCTGAGTGCAACACGGCGTGGCTGATAGAAATTCTCATTCATTGCCATTTGCCAAGCCAGTGTCAGTGTGAATACGCTTTTAGAAGGGGCTCATCCCCGACCGTTAACATAACAAATAACAATCCAACTTGCAATACAGGCAGCCTTTGTACAATGCCCAGCATTCCCTGAGTGCACCGCGGCGCGGCTGATAGAAATTCTCATTCATTGCCATTTGCCAAGCCAGTATCAGTGTGAATACGCTTTTAGAAGGGGCTCATCCCTGGCCGTTAACATAACAAATAACAATCCAACTTGCAATACAGGCATCCTTTGTAGTAGTACTACTACTACGCCCAGCATTCCCTGAGTGCACGGCGGCGTGGCTGATAGAAATTCTCAATCATTGCCATTTGCCAAGCCAGTGTCAGTGTGAATACGCTTTTAGAAGGGGCTCATCCCCGGCCGTTAACATAACAAATAACAATCCAACTTTCAATACAGGCATCCTTTGTAGTAGTACTACAAGGCCCAGCATTCCCTGAGTGCACCGCAGCGTGGCTGATAGAAATTCTCATTCATTGCCATTTGCCAAGCCAGTGTCAGTGTGAATACGCTTTTAGAAGGGGCTCATCCCTGGCAGATAACATAACAAATAACAATCCAACTCGCAATACAGGCAGCCTTTGTAGTAGTACTACAATGCCCAGCATTCCCTGAGTGCACCGCGGCGTGGCTGATAGAAATTCTCATTCATTGCCATTTGCCAAGCCAGTATCAGTGTAAATACGCTTTTAAAAGGGCTCATCCCCGTTGCATCCAACTTGCAATACAGGCAGCCTTTGTAGTAGTAGTACTACTACTACAAGGCCCAGCATTCCCTGAGTGCACCGCGGAATGGCTGATAGAAATTCTCATTCATTGTCATTTGCCAAGCCAGTGTCAGTGTGAATACGCTTTTAGAAGGGGCTCATCCCTGGCCGTTAACATAACAAATAACAATCCAACTTGCAATACAGGCAGCCTTTGTAGTAGTACTACAACGCCCAGCATTCCCTGAGTGCACCGCGGCGTGGCTGATAGAAATTCTCATTCATTGCCATTTGCCAAGCCAGTGTCAGTGTGAATACGCTTTTAGAAGGGGCTCATCCCCGGCCGTTAACATAACAAATAACAATCCAACTTGCAATACAGGCAGCCTTTGTAGTAGTACTACAACGCTCAGCATTCCCTGAGTGCACCGCAGCGTGGCTGATAGAAATTCTCATTCATTGCCATTTGCCAAGCCAGTATCAGTGTGAATACGCTTTATAAGGGGCTCATCCCCGTTGCATCCAACTTGCAATACAGGCAGCCTTTGTAGTAGTACTACAAGGCCCAGCATTCCCTGAGTGCACCGCGGCGTGGCTGATAGAAATTCTCATTCATTGCCATTTGCCAAGCCAGTGTCAGTGTGAATACGCTTTTAGAAGGGGCTCATCCCCAGCCGTTAACATAACAAATAACAATCCAACTTGCAATACAGGCAGCCTTTGTAGTAGTAGTACTACTACAAGGCCCAGCATTCCCTGAGTGCACCGCGGCATGGCTGATAGAAATTCTCATTCATTGCCATTTGCCAAGCCAGTGTCAGTGTGAAAACGCTTTTAGAAGGGGCTCATCCCCGGCCGTTAACATAACAAATAACAATCCAACTTGCAATACAGGCAGCCTTTGTAGTAGTACTACTACAACGCCCAGCATTCCCTGAGTGCACGGCGGCGTGGCTGATAGAAATTATTCAATCATTGCCATTTGCCAAGCCAGTGTCAGTGTGAATACGCTTTTAGAAGTGGCTCATTCCCGGCCGTTAACATAACAAATAACAATCCAACTTGCAATACAGGCATCCTTTGTAGTAGTACTACAAGGCCCAGCATTCCCTGAGTGCACCGCGGCGTGGCTGATAGAAATTCTCATTCATTGCCATTTGCCAAGCCAGTGTCAGTGTGAATACGCTTTTAGAAGGGGCTCATCCCCGGCCGTTAACATAACAAATAACAATCCAACTTGCAATACAGGCAGCCTTTGTAGTAGTAGTACTACTACAAGGCACAGCATTCCCTGAGTGCATCGCGGCATGGCTGATAGAAATTCTCATTCATTGCCATTTGCCAAGCCAGTGTCAGTGTGAATACGCTTTTAGAAGGGGCTCATCGCTGGCCGTTAACATAACAAATAACAATCCAACTTGCAATACAGGCAGCCTTTGTAGTAGTACTACTACAAGGCCCAGCATTCCCTGAGTGCACCGCGGCGTGGCTGATAGAAATTCTCATTCATTGCCATTTGCCAAGCCAGTGTCAGTGTGAATACGCTTTTAGAAGGGGCTCATCCCCGGCCGTTAACATAACAAATAACAATCCAACTTGCAATACAGGCATCCTTTGTAGTAGTACTACAAGGCCCAGCATTCCCTGAGTGCACCGCGGCGAGACTGATAGAAATTCCCATTCATTGCCATTTGCCAAGCCAGTGTCAGTGTGAATACGCTTTTAGAAGGGGCTCATCCCTGGCCGTTAACATAACAAATAACAATCCAACTTGCAATACAGGCAGCCTTTGTAGTAGTACTACAAGGCCCAGCATTCCCTGAGTGCACCACGGCGTGGCTGATAGAAATTCTCATTCATTGCCATTTGCCAAGCCAGTGTCAGTGTGAATACGCTTTTAGAAGGGGCTCATCCCCGACCGTTAACATAACAAATAACAATCCAACTTGCAATACAGGCAGCCTTTGTACAATGCCCAGCATTCCCTGAGTGCACCGCGGCGTGGCTGATAGAAATTCTCATTCATTGCCATTTGCCAAGCCAGTATCAGTGTGAATACGCTTTTAGAAGGGGCTCATCCCTGGCCGTTAACATAACAAATAACAATCCAACTTTCAATACAGGCATCCTTTGTAGTAGTACTACAAGGCCCAGCATTCCCTGAGTGCACCGCGGCGTGGCTGATAGAAATTCTCATTCATTGCCATTTGCCAAGCCAGTGTCAGTGTGAATACGCTTTTAGAAGGGGCTCATCCCTGGCCGATAACATAACAAATAACAATCCAACTCGCAATACAGGCAGCCTTTGTAGTAGTACTACAATGCCCAGCATTCCCTGAGTGCACCGCGGCGTGGCTGATAGAAATTCTCATTCATTTCCATTTGCCAAGCCAGTATCAGTGTAAATACGCTTTTATAAGGGCTCATCCCCGTTGCATCCAACTTGCAATACAGGCAGCCTTTGTAGTAGTAGTACTACTACTACTACAAGGCCCAGCATTCCCTGAGTGCACCGCGGAATGGCTGATAGAAATTCTCATTCATTGTCATTTGCCAAGCCAGTGTCAGTGTGAATACGCTTTTAGAAGGGGCTCATCCCTGGCCGTTAACATAACAAATAACAATCCAACTTGCAATACAGGCAGCCTTTGTAGTAGTACTACAACGCCCAGCATTCCCTGAGTGCACCGCGGCGTGGCTGATAGAAATTCTCATTCATTGCCATTTGCCAAGCCAGTGTCAGTGTGAATACGCTTTTAGAAGGGGCTCATCCCCGGCCGTTAACATAACAAATAACAATCCAACTTGCAATACAGGCAGCCTTTGTAGTAGTACTACAACGCTCAGCATTCCCTGAGTGCACCGCAGCGTGGCTGATAGAAATTCTCATTCATTGCCATTTGCCAAGCCAGTATCAGTGTGAATACGCTTTATAAGGGGCTCATCCCCGTTGCATCCAACTTGCAATACAGGCAGCCTTTGTAGTAGTACTACAAGGCCCAGCATTCCCTGAGTGCACCGCGGCATGGCTGATAGAAATTCTCATTCATTGCCATTTGCCAAGCCAGTATCAGTGTGAATACGCTTTTATAAGGGGCTCATCCCCGTTGCATCCAACTTGCAATACAGGCAGCATTTGTAGTAGTAGTAGTACAACTACTACAAGGCCCAGCATTCCCTGAGTGCACCGCGGCATGGCTGATAGAAATTCTCATTCATTGCCATTTGCCAAGCCAGTGTCAGTGTGAATACACTTTTAGAAGGGGCTCATCCCTGGCCGTTAACATAACAAATATCAATCCAACTTGCAATACAGGCAGCCTTTGTAGTAGTACTACAAGGCCCAGCATTCCCTGAGTGCACCGCGGCGTGGCTGATAGAAATTCTCATTCATTGCCATTTGCCAAGCCAGTGTCAGTGTGAATACGCTTTTAGAAGGGGCTCATCCCCAGCCGTTAACATAACAAATAACAATCCAACTTGCAATACAGGCAGCCTTTGTAGTAGTAGTACTACTACAAGGCCCAGCATTCCCTGAGTGCACCGCGGCATGGCTGATAGAAATTCTCATTCATTGCCATTTGCCAAGCCAGTGTCAGTGTGAATACACTTTTAGAAGGGACTCATCCCTGGCCGTTAACATAACAAATAACAATCTAGCTTGCAATACAGGCAGCCTTTGTAGTAGGACTACAAGGCCCAGCATTCCCTGAGTGCACCACGGCGTGGCTGATAGAAATTCTCATTCATTGCCATTTGCCAAGCCAGTGTCAGTGTGAATACGCTTTTAGAAGGGGCTCATCCATGGCCGTTAACATAACAAATAACAATCCAACTTGCAATACAGGCATCCTTTGTAGTAGTACTACAAGGCCCAGCATTCCCTGAGTGCACCGCGGCGTGGCTGATAGAAATTCTCATTCATTGCCATTTGCCAAGCCAGTGTCAGTGTGAATACGCTTTTAGAAGGGGCTCATCCCCGGCCGTTAACATAACAAATAACAATCCAACTTGCAATACAGGCAGCCGTTGTAGTAGTACTACTACAACGCCCAGCATTCCCTGAGTGCACGACGGCGTGGCTGATAGAAATTCTCAATCATTGCATTTGCCAAGCCAGTGTCAGTGTGAATACGCTTTTAGAAGGGGCTCATCCCCGGCCGTTAACATAACAAATAACAATCCAACTTGCAATACAGGCATCCTTTGTAGTAGTACTACAAGGCACAGCATTCCCTGAGTGCACCGCGGCATGGCTGATAGAAATTCTCATTCATTGCCATTTGCCAAGCCAGTGTCAGTGTGAATACCCATTTAGAAGGGGCTCATCCCTGGCCGTTAACATAACAAATAACAATCCAACTTGCAATACTGGCAGCCTTTGTAGTAGTACTACAAGGCCCAGCATTCCCTGAGTGCACCGCGGCGTGGCTGATAGAAATTCTCATTCATTGCCATTTGCCAAGCCAGTATCAGTGTGAATACGCTTTTATAAGGGGCTCATCCCCGTTGCATCCAACTTGCAATACAGGCAGCCTTTGTAGTAGTAGTAGTACAACTACTACAAGGCCCAGCATTCCCTGAGTGCACCGCGGCGTGGCTGATAGAAATTCTCATTCATTGCCATTTGCCAAGCCAGTGTCAGTGTGAATACGCTTTTAGAAGGGGCTCATCCCTGGCCGTTAACATAACAAATAACAATCCAACTTGCAATACAGGCATCCTTTGTAGTAGTAATACAAGGCCCAGCATTCCCTGAGTGCACCGCGGCGTGGCTGATAGAAATTCTCATTCATTGCCATTTGCCAAGCCAGTGTCAGTGTGAATACGCTTTTAGAAGGGGCTCATCCCCGGCCGTTAACATAACAAATAACAATCCAACTTGCAATACAGGCAGCCGTTGTAGTAGTACTACTACAACGCCCAGCATTCCCTGAGTGCACGACGGCGTGGCTGATAGAAATTCTCAATCATTGCATTTGCCAAGCCAGTGTCAGTGTGAATACGCTTTTAGAAGGGGCTCATCCCCGGCCGTTAACATAACAAATAACAATCCAACTTGCAATACAGGCATCCTTTGCAGTAGTACTACAAGGCCCAGCATTCCCTGAGTGCACCGCGGCGTGGCTGATATAAATTCTCATTCATTGCCATTTGCCAAGCCAGTGTCAGTGTGAATACGCTTTTAGAAGGGGCTCATCCCCGGCCGGTAACATAACAAATAACAATCCAACTTGCAATACAGGCAGCCTTTGTAGTACTACTACAAGGCCCAGCATTCCCTGAGTGCACCGCGGCATGGCTGATAGAAATTCTCATTCATTGCCATTTGCCAAGCCAGTGTCAGTGTGAATACGCTTTTAGAAGGGGCTCATCCCTGGCCGTTAACATAACAAATAACAATCCAACTTGCAATACAGGCAGCCTTTGTAGTAGTACGACAAGGCCCAGCATGACCTGCCTAGGTAGAGTCGTGTGTTAACCTTAAACCATACTATCCCCCACCCCCATTTAGTAACGACACATGACACCGAGGTTGGATGTGAAATGGCCACAGCAGCCGTTTATTAATTTCACAGTTTTATAAAAACAATTTAAATCCGAAACATTCGGATAACTAGTTAGGAATCCACCAGAGAATTCCTCCTAATAATTCACATGACCCAACATGGGTCAGAATCATAAATAACAATTAAACGTTAACATTAACCCGAGCAGAGGAAGTCCTTGAAGCCCCTTCAGATGTTCCTTTCAAGAACACACCGAATTAGCCATCTGCAAACCACTAATTACCTCCAGCCGTAAACCAGCTCGGAAGCACCGTTCACCTCTGCAGATGGCTCCAACCACTAGAAGTCCACTTCAAGGGGATAACACCCGTTGAAGCCCTCAAGTGATATACCGACCACTAGAAGTCCACTTCAAAGGGATAACACCCGATGAAGCCTTCAAGTGACATACCTTCTACCAGAAGACCACTTCAAAGGGATAACACCCGATGAAGTCTTCAACCATGTACCTTTTTTGGGGGACGCATACCCCCGATGCGACCCCCCCACCATTTTGTACTGACTGGCCTCAAGGACTCCCCCCGCCAGCTGCCATGACAACAGAACCTACTCTGGAAAAAAGAAAAACATGTTAAATAAGCACACAAAATAAAACACAACGCTCATAGACGGACGTACAGAAGACCTAAGGAGTAACAAAACAAGGGTGGGAGGGTGGGAGCTTTGCTTCTTGTGTATTACTCCTCCCGCTGCTTCCGGCTCAATGCCGAGAAACAGCGGGAAGCGCAGTAACGGCCCCCCCCGTCCCCCTTAGCTCCTCCCCGTCCCTCCTTCAGCTCCTTCACCTTTCCCTCACCTCTTAACATTAACCCTTTCCCTACCAGGACGGTCATGTCGGCTTCCCTTAAGCCTGCAGCTGCGTCCAGCCTCTTCTTTCCCTGAGTGCACCGCGGCGTGGCTGATAGAAATTCTCATTCATTGCCATTTGCCAGGCCAGTGTCAGTGTGAATACGCTTTTAGAAGGGGCTCATCCCCGGCCGTTAACATAACAAATAACAATCCAACTTGCAATACAGGCAGCCTTTGTAGTAGTACTACTACAATGCCCAGCATTCCCTGAGTGCACGGCGGCGTGGCTGATAGAAATTCTCAATCATTGCCATTTGCCAAGCCAGTGTGAATACGCTTTTAGAAGGGGCTCATTCCCGGCCGTTAACATAACAAATAACAATCCAACTTGCAATACAGGCATCCTTTGTAGTAGTACTACAAGGCCCAGCATTCCCTGAGTGCACCGCGGCGTGGCTGATAGAAATTCTCATTCATTGCCATTTGCCAAGCCAGTGTCAGTGTGAATACGCTTTTAGAAGGGGCTCATCCCCGGCCGTTAACATAACAAATAACAATCCAACTTGCAATACAGGCAGCCTTTGTAATAGTACTACAAGGCCCAGCATTCCCTGAGTGCACCGCGGCGTGGCTGATAGAAATTCCCATTCATTGCCATTTGCCAAGCCAGTGTCAGTGTGAATACGCTTTTAGAAGGGGCTCATCCCTGGCCGTTAACATAACAAATAACAATCCAACTTGCAATACAGGCAGCCTTTGTACAACGCCCAGCATCCCCTGAGTGCACCGCGGCGTGGCTGATAGAAATTCTCATTCATTGCCATTTGCCAAGCCAGTATCAGTGTGAATACGCTTTTAGAAGGGGCTCATCCCCGGCCATTAACATAACAAATAACAATCCAACTTTCAATACAGGCATCCTTTGTAGTAGTACTACAAGGCCCAGCATTCCCTGAGTGCACCGCGGCGTGGCTGATAGAAATTCTCATTCATTGCCATTTGCCAAGCCAGTGTCAGTGTGAATACGCTTTTAGAAGGGGCTCATCCCCGGCCATTAACATAACAAATAACAATCCAACTTTCAATACAGGCATCCTTTGTAGTAGTACTACAAGGCCCAGCATTCCCTGAGTGCACCGCGGCGTGGCTGATAGAAATTCTCATTCATTGCCATTTGCCAAGCCAGTATCAGTGTGAATACGGTTTTATAAGGGGCTCATCCCCGTTGTATCCAACTTGCAATACAGGCAGCCTTTGTAGTAGTAGTACTACTACTACTACAAGGCCCAGCATTCCCTGAGTGCACCGCGGAATGGCTGATAGAAATTCTCATTCATTGCCATTTGTCAAGCCAGTGTCAGTGTGAATACGCTTTTAGAAGGGGCTCATCCCTGGCCGTTAACATAACAAATAACAATCCAACTTGCAATACAGGCAGCCTTTGTAGTAGTACTACAACGCCCAGCATTCCCTGAGTGCACCGCGGCGTGGCTGATAGAAATTCTCATTCATTGCCATTTGCCAAGCCAGTGTCAGTGTGAATACGCTTTTAGAAGGGGCTCATCCCTGGCCGTTAACATAACAAATAACAATCCAACTTGCAATACAGGCATCCTTTGTAGTGGTACTACAAGGCCCAGCATTCCCTGAGTGCACCGCGGCGTGGCTGATAGAAATTCTCATTCATTGCCATTTGCCAAGCCAGTGTCAGTGTGAATACGCTTTTAGAAGAGGCTCATCCCGGCCGTTAAAATAACAAATAACAATCCAACTTGCAATACAGGCAGCCTTTGTAGTAGTACTACTACAAGGCCCAGCGTTCCCTGAGTGCACCGCGGCGTGGCTGATAGAAATTCTCATTCATTGCCATTTGCCAAGCCAGTGTGAGTGTGAATACGCTTTAAGAAGGGGCTCATCCCCGGCCGTTAACATAACAAATAACAATCCAACTTGCAATACAGGCATCCTTTGTAGTAGTACTACAAGGCCCAGCATTCCCTGAGTGCACCGCGGCGTTGCTGATAGAAATTCTCATTCATTGCCATTTGCCAAGCCAGTGTCAGTGTGAATACGCTTTTAGAAGGGGCTCATCCCTGGCCGTTAACATAATAAATAACAATCCAACTTGCAATACAGGCAGCCTTTGTAGTAGTACTACAAGGCCCATCATTCCCTGAGTGCACCACGGCGTGGCTGATAGAAATTCTCATTCATTGTTATTTGACAAGCCAGTGTCAGTGTGAATACGCTTTTAGAAGGGGCTCATCCCCGACCGTTAACATAACAAATAACAATCCAACTTGCAATACAGGCAGCCTTTGTACAACGCCCAGCATTCCCTGAGTGCACCGCGGCGTGGCTGATATAAATTCTCATTCATTGCCATTTGCCAAGCCAGTATCAGTGTGAATACGCTTTTAGAAGGGGCTCATCCCCGGCCATTAACATAACAAATAACAATTCAACTTGCAATACAGGCATCCTTTGTAGTAGTACTACAAGGCCCAGCATTCCCTGAGTGCAACGCGGCGTGGCTGATAGAAATTCTCATTCATTGCCATTTGCCAAGCCAGTGTCAGTGTGAATACGCTTTTAGAAGGGGCTCATCCCCGGCCGTTAACATAACAAATAACAATCCAACTTGCAATACAGGCAGCCTTTGTAGTAGTAGTACTACTACAAGGCACAGCATTCCCTGAGTGCACCGCGTCATGGATGATAGAAATTCTCATTCATTGCCATTTGCCAAGCCAGTGTCAGTGTGAATACGCTTTTAGAAGGGGCTCATCCCCGGCCGTTAACATAACAAATAACAATCCAACTTGCAATACAGGCATCCTTTGTAGTAGTACTACAAGGCCCAGCATTCCCTGAGTGCACCGCGGCGTGGCTGATAGAAATTCTCATTCATTGCCATTTGCCAAGCCAGTGTCAGTGTGAATACGCTTTTAGAAGGGGCTCATCCCCGGCCGTTAACATAACAAATAACAATCCAACTTGCAATACAGGCAGCCTTTGTAGTAGTAGTACAAGGCACAGCATTCCCTGAGTGCACCGCGGCATGGCTGATAGAAATTCTCATTCATTGCCATTTGCCAAGCCAGTGTCAGTGTGAATACACTTTTAGAAGGGGCTCATCCCTGGCCGTTAACATAACAAATAACAATCCAACTTGCAATACAGGCAGCCTTTGTAGTACTACTACAAGGCCCAGCATTCCCTGAGTGCACCGCGGCATGGCTGATAGAAATTCTCATTCATTGCCATTTGCCAAGCCAGTGTCAGTGTGAATATGCTTTTAGAAGGGGCTCATCCCTGGCCGTTAACATAACAAATAACAATCCAACTTGCAATACAGGCAGCCTTTGTAGTAGTACGACAAGGCCCAGCATTCCCTGAGTGCACCGCGGCGTGGCTGATAGAAATTCTCATTCATTGCCATTTGCCAAGCCAGTGTCAGTGTGAATACGCTTTTAGAAGGGGCTCATCCCCGGCCGTTAACATAACAAATAACAATCCAACTTGCAATACAGGCAGCCTTTGTAGTAGTACTACTACAACGCCCAGCATTCCCTGAGTGCACGGCGGCATGGCTGATAGAAATTCTCATTCATTGCCATTTGCCAAGCCAGTGTCAGTGTGAATACGCTTTTAGAAGGGGCTCATCCCTGGCCGTTAACATAACAAATAACAATCCAACTTGCAATACAGGCAGCCTTTGTAATAGTACTACAAGGCCCAGCATTCCCTGAGTGCACCGCGGCGTGGCTGATAGAAATTCCCATTCATTGCCATTTGCCAAGCCAGTGTCAGTGTGAATACGCTTTTAGAAGGGGCTCATCCCTGGCCGTTAACATAACAAATAACAATCCAACTTGCAATACAGGCAGCCTTTGTAGTAGTACTACAAGGCCCAGCATTCCCTGAGTGCACCACGGCGTGGCTGATAGAAATTCTCATTCATTGCCATTTGCCAAGCCAGTGTCAGTGTGAATACGCTTTTAGAAGGGTCTCATCCCCGACCGTTAACATAACAAATAACAATCCAACTTGCAATACAGGCAGCCTTTGTACAACGCCCAGCATTCCCTGAGTGCACCGCGGCGTGGCTGATAGAAATTCTCATTCATTGCCATTTGCCAAGCCAGTATCAGTGTGAATACGCTTTTAGAAGGGGCTCATCCCCGGCCATTAACATAACAAATAACAATCCAACTTTCAATACAGGCATCCTTTGTAGTAGTACTACAAGGCCCAGCATTCCCTGAGTGCACCGCGGCGTGGCTGATTGAAATTCTCATTCATTGCCATTTGCCAAGCCAGTGTCAGTGTGAATACGCTTTTAGAAGGGGCTCATCCCCGGCCATTAACATAACAAATAACAATCCAACTTGCAATACAGGCAGCCTTTGTAGTAGTAGTACAAGGCACAGCATTCCCTGAGTGCACCGCGGCATGGCTGATAGAAATTCTCATTCATTGCCATTTGCCAAGCCAGTGTCAGTGTGAATACGCTTTTAGAAAGGGCTCATCCCTGGCCGATAATATAACAAATAACAATCCAACTCGCAATACAGGCAGCCTTTGTAGTAGTACTACAATGCCCAGCATTCCCTGAGTGCACCGCGGCGTGGCTGATAGAAATTCTCATTCATTGCCATTTGCCAAGCCAGTATCAGTGTGAATACGGTTTTATAAGGGGCTCATCCCCGTTGCATCCAACTTGCAATACAGGCAGCCTTTGTAGTAGTAGTACTACTACTACTACAAGGCCCAGCATTCCCTGAGTGCACCGCGGAATGGCTGATAGAAGTTCTCATTCATTGCCATTTGCCAAGCCAGTGTCAGTGTGAATACGCTTTTAGAAGGGGCTCATCCCTGGCCGTTAACATAACAAATAACAATCCAACTTGCAATACAGGCAGCCTTTGTAGTAGTACTACTACAAGGCCCAGCATTCCCTGAGTGCACCGCGGCGTGGCTGATAGAAATTCTCATTCATTGCCTTTTGCCAAGCCAGTGTGAGTGTGAATACGCTTTTAAAAGAGGCTCATCCCGGCCGTTAAAATAACAAATAACAATCCAACTTGCAATACAGGCAGCCTTTGTAGTAGTACTACAAGGCCCAGCATTCCCTGAGTGCACCACGGCGTGGCTGATAGAAATTCTCATTCATTGTTATTTGCCAAGCCAGTGTCAGTGTGAATACGCTTTTAGAAGGGGCTCATCCCCGACCGTTAACATAACAAATAACAATCCAACTTGCAATACAGGCAGCCTTTGTACAACGCCCAGCATTCCCTGAGTGCACCGCGGCGTGGCTGATATAAATTCTCATTCATTGCCATTTGCCAAGCCAGTATCAGTGTGAATACGCTTTTAGAAGGGGCTCATCCCCGGCCATTAACATAACAAATAACAATTCAACTTGCAATACAGGCATCCTTTGTAGTAGTACTACAAGGCCCAGCATTCCCTGAGTGCAACGCGGCGTGGCTGATAGAAATTCTCATTCATTGCCATTTGCCAAGCCAGTGTCAGTGTGAATACGCTTTTAGAAGGGGCTCATCCCCGGCCGTTAACATAACAAATAACAATCCAACTTGCAATACAGGCAGCCTTTGTAGTAGTAGTACTACTACAAGGCACAGCATTCCCTGAGTGCACCGCGGCATGGATGATAGAAATTCTCATTCATTGCCATTTGCCAAGCCAGTGTCAGTGTGAATACGCTTTTAGAAGGGGCTCATCCCCGTTGCATCCAACTTGCAATACAGGCAGCCTTTGTAGTAGTAGTACTACTACTACAAGGCCCAGCATTCCCTGAGTGCACCGCGGAATGGCTGATAGAAATTCTCATTTATTGCCATTTGCCAAGCCAGTGTCAGTTTGAATACGCTTTTAGAAGGGGCTCATCCCTGGCCGTTAACATAACAAATAACAATCCAACTTGCAATACATGCAGCCTTTGTAGTAGTACTACAACACCCAGCATTCCCTGAGTGCACCACGGCGTGGCTGATAGAAATTCTCATTCATTGTTATTTGCCAAGCCAGTGTCAGTGTGAATACGCTTTTAGAAGGGGCTCATCCCCGACCGTTAACATAACAAATAACAATCCAACTTGCAATGCAGGCAGCCTTTGTACAACGCCCAGCATTCCCTGAGTGCACCGCGGCGTGGCTGATATAAATTCTCATTCATTGCCATTTGCCAAGCCAGTATCAGTGTGAATACGCTTTTAGAAGGGGCTCATCCCCGGCCATTAACATAACAAATAACAATCCAACTTGCAATACAGGCATCCTTTGTAGTAGTACTACTACAACGCCCAGCATTCCCTGAGTGCAACGCGGCGTGGCTGATAGAAATTCTCATTCATTGCCATTTGCCAAGCCAGTGTCAGTGTGAATACGCTTTTAGAAGGGGCTCATCCCCGGCCGTTAACATAACAAATAACAATCCAACTTGCAATACAGGCAGCCTTTGTAGTAGTAGTACTACTACAAGGCACAGCATTCCCTGAGTGCACCGCGGCATGGATGATAGAAATTCTCATTCATTGCCATTTGCCAAGCCAGTGTCAGTGTGAATACGCTTTTAGAAGGGGCTCATCCCCGTTGCATCCAACTTGCAATACAGGCAGCCTTTGTAGTAGTAGTACTACTACTACAAGGCCCAGCATTCCCTGAGTGCACCGCGGAATGGCTGATAGAAATTCTCATTTATTGCCATTTGCCAAGCCAGTGTCAGTTTGAATACGCTTTTAGAAGGGGCTCATCCCTGGCCGTTAACATAACAAATAACAATCCAACTTGCAATACATGCAGCCTTTGTAGTAGTACTACAACACCCAGCATTCCCTGAGTGCACCGCGGCGTGGCTGATAGAAATTCTCATTCATTGCCATTTGCGAAGCCAGTATCAGTGTGAATACGCTTTTATAAGGGGCTCATCCCCGTTGCATCCAACTTGCAATACAGGCAGCCTTTGTAATAGTACTACAAGGCCCAGCATTCCCTGAGTGCACCGCGGCGTGGCTGATAGAAATTCTCATTCATTGCCATTTGCCAAGCCAGTGTCAGTGTGAATACACTTTTAGAAGGGGCTCATTTCTGGCCGTTAACATAACAAATAACAATCCAACTTGCAATACAGGCATCCTTTGTAGTAGTACTACAAGGCCCAGCATTCCCTGAGTGCACCGCGGCGTGGCTGATAGAAATTCTCATTCATTGCCATTTGCCAAGCCAGTGTCAGTGTGAATACGCTTTTAGAAGAGGCTCATCCCGGCCGTTAAAATAACAAATAACAATCCAACTTGCAATACAGGCAGCCTTTGTAGTAGTACTACTACAAGGCCCAGCATTCCCTGAGTGCACCGCGGCGTGGCTGATAGAAATTCTCATTCATTGCCATTTGCCAAGCCAGTGTGAGTGTGAATACGCTTTTAGAAGGGGCTCATCCCCGGCCGTTAACATAACAAATAACAATCCAACTTGCAATACAGGCATCCTTTGTAGTAGTACTACAAGGCCCAGCATTCCCTGAGTGCACCGCGGCGTTGCTGATAGAAATTCTCATTCATTGCCATTTGCCAAGCCAGTGTCAGTGTGAATACGCTTTTAGAAGGGGCTCATCCCTGGCCGTTAACATAACAAATTACAATCCAACTTGCAATACAGGCAGACTTTGTAGTAGTACTACAAGACCCAGCATTCCCTGAGTGCACCACGGCGTGGCTGATAGAAATTCTCATTCATTGCCATTTGCCAAGCCAGTGTCAGTGTGAATACGCTTTTAGAAGGGGCTCATCCCCGGCCGTTAACATAACAAATAACAATCCAACTTGCAATACAGGCAGCCTTTGTAGTAGTACTACTACAACGCCCAGCATTCCCTGAGTGCACGGCGGCGTGGCTGATAGAAATTCTCATTCATTGCCATTTGCCAAGCCAGTATCAGTGTGAATACGCTTTTATAAGGGGCTCATCCCCGTTGCATCCAACTTGCAATACAGGCAGCCTTTGTAGTAGTAGTAGTAGTACAACTACTACAAGGCCCAGCATTCCCTGAGTGCACCGCGGCGTGGCTGATAGAAATTCCCATTCATTGCCATTTGCCAAGCCAGTGTCAGTGTGAATACGCTTTTAGAAGGGGCTCATCCCTGGCCGTTAACATAACAAATAACAATCCAACTTGCAATACAGGCAGCCTTTGTAGTAGTACTACAAGGCCCAGCATTCCCTGAGTGCACCACGGCGTGGTTGATAGAAATTCTCATTCATTGCCATTTGCCAAGCCAGTGTCAGTGTGAATACGCTTTTAGAAGGGTCTCATCCCCGACCGTTAACATAACAAATAACAATCCAACTTGCAATACAGGCAGCCTTTGTACAACGCCCAGCATTTCCTGAGTGCACCGCGGCGTGGCTGATATAAATTCTCATTCATTGCCATTTGCCAAGCCAGTGTCAGTGTGAATACGCTTTTAGAAGGGGCTCATCCCCGGCCGTTAACATAACAAATAACAATCCAACTTGCAATACAGGCAGCCTTTGTAGTAGTAGTAGTACAAGGCACAGCATTCCCTGAGTGCACCGCGGCGTGGCTGATATAAATTCTCATTCATTGCCATTTGCCAAGCCAGTATCAGTGTGAATACGCTTTTAGAAGGGGCTCATCCCCGGCCATTAACATAACAAATAACAATTCAACTTGCAATACAGGCATCCTTTGTAGTAGTACTACAAGGCCCAGCATTCCCTGAGTGCAACGCGGCGTGGCTGATAGAAATTCTCATTCATTGCCATTTGCCAAGCCAGTGTCAGTGTGAATACGCTTTTAGAAGGGGCTCATCCCCGGCCGTTAACATAACAAATAACAATCCAACTTGCAATACAGGCAGCCTTTGTAGTAGTAGTACTACTACAAGGCACAGCATTCCCTGAGTGCACCGCGGCATGGATGATAGAAATTCTCATTCATTGCCATTTGCCAAGCCAGTGTCAGTGTGAATACGCTTTTAGAAGGGGCTCATCCCCGGCCGTTAACATAACAAATAAAAATACAACTTGCAATACAGGCATCCTTTGTAGTAGTACTACAAGGCCCAGCATTCCCTGAGTGCACCGCAGCGTGGCTGATAGAAATTCTCATTCATTGCCATTTGCCAAGCCAGTGTCAGTGTGAATACGCTTTTAGAAGGGGCTCATCCCCGGCCGTTAACATAACAAATAACAATCCAACTTGCAATACAGGCAGCCTTTGTAGTAGTAGTACAAGGCACAGCATTCCCTGAGTGCACCGCGGCATGGCTGATAGAAATTCTCATTCATTGCCATTTGCCAAGCCAGTGTCAGTGTGAATACGCTTTTAGAAGGGGCTCATCCCTGGCCGATAACATAACAAATAACAATCCAACTCGCAATACAGGCAGCCTTTGTAGTAGTACTACAATGCCCAGCATTCCCTGAGTGCACCGCGGCGTGGCTGATAGAAATTCTCATTCATTGCCATTTGCCAAGCCAGTATCAGTGTGAATACGCTTTTATAAGGGGCTCATCCCCGTTGCATCCAACTTGCAATACAGGCAGCCTTTGTAGTAGTAGTACTACTACTACAAGGCCCAGCATTCCCTGAGTGCACCGCGGAATGGCTGATAGAAATTCTCATTCATTGCCATTTGCCAAGCCAGTGTCAGTTTGAATACGCTTTTAGAAGGGGCTCATCCCTGGCCGTTAACATAACAAATAACAATCCAACTTGCAATACATGCAGCCTTTGTAGTAGTACTACAACACCCAGCATTCCCTGAGTGCACCGCGGCGTGGCTGATAGAAATTCTCATTCATTGCCATTTGCGAAGCCAGTATCAGTGTGAATACGCTTTTATAAGGGGCTCATCCCCGTTGCATCCAACTTGCAATACAGGCAGCCTTTGTAATAGTACTACAAGGCCCAGCATTCCCTGAGTGCACCGCGGCGTGGCTGATAGAAATTCTCATTCATTGCCATTTGCCAAGCCAGTGTCAGTGTGAATACGCTTTTAGAAGGGGCTCATCTCTGGCCGTTAACATAACAAATAACAATCCAACTTGCAATACAGGCATCCTTTGTAGTAGTACTAAAAGGCCCAGCATTCCCTGAGTGCAGCGCGGCGTGGCTGATAGAAATTCTCATTCATTGCCATTTGCCAAGCCAGTGTCAGTGTGAATACGCTTTTAGAAGAGGCTCATCCCGGCCGTTAAAATAACAAATAACAATCCAACTTGCAATACAGGCAGCCTTTGTAGTAGTACTACTACAAGGCCCAGCATTCCCTGAGTGCACCGCGGCGTGGCTGATAGAAATTCTCATTCATTGCCATTTGCCAAGCCAGTGTGAGTGTGAATACGCTTTTAGAAGGGGCTCATCCCCGGCCGTTAACATAACAAATAACAATCCAACTTGCAATACAGGCATCCTTTGTAGTAGTACTACAAGGCCCAGCATTCCCTGAGTGCACCGCGGCGTTGCTGATAGAAATTCTCATTCATTGCCATTTGCCAAGCCAGTGTCAGTGTGAATACGCTTTTAGAAGGGGCTCATCCCTGGCCGTTAACATAACAAATTACAATCCAACTTGCAATACAGGCAGCCTTTGTAGTAGTACTACAAGACCCAGCATTCCCTGAGTGCACCACGGCGTGGCTGATAGAAATTCTCATTCATTGTTATTTGCCAAGCCAGTGTCAGTGTGAATACGCTTTTAGAAGGGGCTCATCCCCGACCGTTAACATAACAAATAACAATCCAACTTGCAATGCAGGCAGCCTTTGTACAACGCCCAGCATTCCCTGAGTGCACCGCGGCGTGGCTGATATAAATTCTCATTCATTGCCATTTGCCAAGCCAGTATCAGTGTGAATACGCTTTTAGAAGGGGCTCATCCCCGGCCATTAACATAACAAATAACAATCCAACTTGCAATACAGGCATCCTTTGTAGTAGTACTACTACAACGCCCAGCATTCCCTGAGTGCACGGCGGTGTGGCTGATAGAAATTCTCAATCATTGCCATTTGCCAAGCCAGTGTCAGTGTGAATACGCTTTTAGAAGGGGCTCATCCCCGGCCGTTAACATAACAAATAACAATCCAACTTGCAATACAGGCATCCTTTGTAGTAAAACTACAAGGCCCAGCATTCCCTGAGTGCAACGCGGCATGGATGATAGAAATTCTCATTCATTGCCATTTGCCAAGCCAGTGTCAGTGTGAATACGCTTTTAGAAGGGGCTCATCCCCGGCCGTTAACATAACAAATAACAATCCAACTTGCAATACAGGCATCCTTTGTAGTAGTACTACAAGGCCCAGCATTCCCTGAGTGCACCGCGGCGTGGCTGATAGAAATTCTCATTCATTGCCATTTGCCAAGCCAGTGTCAGTGTGAATACGCTTTTAGAAGGGGCTCATCCCTGGCCGTTAACATAACAAATAACAATCCAACTTGCAATACAGGCAGCCTTTGTAGTAGTACTACAAGGCCCAGCATTCCCTGTGTGCACCACGGCGTGGCTGATAGAAATTCTCATTCATTGCCATTTGCCAAGCCAGTGTCAGTGTGAATACGCTTTTAGAAGGGGCTCATCCCCGACCGTTAACATAACAAATAAGAATCCAACTTGCAATACAGGCAGCCTTTGTACAACGCCCAGCATTCCCTGAGTGCACCGCGGCGTGGCTGATAGAAATTCTCATTCATTGCCATTTGCCAAGCCAGTATCAGTGTGAATACGCTTTTAGAAGGGGCTCATCCCCGGCCATTAACATAACAAATAACAATCCAACTTGCAATACAGGCATCCTTTGTAGTAGTACTACTACAACGCCCAGCATTCCCTGAGTGCACGGCGGCGTGGCTGATAGAAATTCTCAATCATTGCCATTTGCCAAGCCAGTGTCAGTGTGAATACGCTTTTAGAAGGGGCTCATCCCTGGCCGTTAACATAACAAATAACAATCCAACTTGCAATACAGGCAGCCTTTGTAGTAGTACTACAAGGCCCAGCATTCCCTGTGTGCACCACGGCGTGGCTGATAGAAATTCTCATTCATTGCCATTTGCCAAGCCAGTGTCAGTGTGAATACGCTTTTAGAAGGGGCTCATCCCCGACCGTTAACATAACAAATAAGAATCCAATTTGCAATACAGGCAGCCTTTGTACAACGCCCAGCATTCCCTGAGTGCACCGCGGCGTGGCTGATAGAAATTCTCATTCATTGCCATTTGCCAAGCCAGTATCAGTGTGAATACGCTTTTAGAAGGGGCTCATCCCCGGCCATTAACATAACAAATAACAATCCAACTTGCAATACAGGCATCCTTTGTAGTAGTACTACTACAACGCCCAGCATTCCCTGAGTGCACGGCGGCGTGGCTGATAGAAATTCTCAATCATTGCCATTTGCCAAGCCAGTGTCAGTGTGAATACGCTTTTAGAAGGGGCTCATCCCCGGCCGTTAACATAACAAATAACAATCCAACTTGCAATACAGGCATCCTTTGTAGTAGTACTACAAGGCCCAGCATTCCCTGAGTGCACCGCGGCATGGCTGATAGAAATTCTCATTCATTGCCATTTGCCAAGCCAGTGTCAGTGTGAATACGCTTTTAGAAGGGGCTCATCCCTGGCCGTTAACATAACAAATAACAATCCAACTCGCAATACAGGCAGCCTTTGTAGTAGTACTACAACGCTCAGCATTCCCTGAGTGCACCGCGGCGTGGCTGATAGAAATTCTCATTCATTGTCATTTGCCAAGCCAGTATCAGTGTGAATACGCTTTTATAAGGGGCTCATCCCCGTTGCATCCAACTTGCAATACAGGCAGCCTTTGTAGTAGTAGTACTACTACTACAAGGCCCAGCATTCCCTGAGTGCACCGCGGCATGGCTGATAGAAATTCTCATTCATTGCCATTTGCCAAGCCAGTGTCAGTGTGAATACGCTTTTAGAAGGGGCTCATCCCTGGCCGTTAACATAAGAAATAACAATCCAACTTGCAATACAGGCAGCCTTTGTAGTAGTACTACAACGCCCAGCATTCCCTGAGTGCACCGCGGCGTGGCTGATAGAAATTCTCATTCATTGCCATTTGCCAAGCCAGTATCAGTGTGAATACGCTTTTAGAAGGGGCTCATCCCCGTTGCATCCAACTTGCAATACAGGCAGCCTTTGTAGTAGTACTACAAGGCCCAGCATTCCCTGAGTGCACCGCGGCGTGGCTGATAGAAATTCTCATTCATTGCCATTTGCCAAGCCAGTGTCAGTGTGAATACGGTTTTAGAAGGGGCTCATCCCTGGCGTTAACATAACAAATAACAATCCAACTTGCAATACAGGCAGCC
Organism: Rhinoderma darwinii; assembly: GCF_050947455.1. Lineage (NCBI taxonomy): Eukaryota > Metazoa > Chordata > Amphibia > Anura > Rhinodermatidae > Rhinoderma > Rhinoderma darwinii. Next base: position 32,185,642 of record NC_134698.1, read on the forward strand.
TTTGTAGTAGTACTACTACAAGGCCCAGCATTCCCTGAGTGCACCGCGGCGTGGCTGATAGAAATTCTCATTCATTGCCATTTGCCAAGCCAGTGTCAGTGTGAATACGCTTTTAGAAGGGGCTCATCCCCGGCCGTTAACATAACAAATAACAATCCAACTTGCAATACAGGCATCCTTTGTAGTAGTACTACAAGGCCCAGCATTCCCTGAGTGCACCGCGGCGTGGCTGATAGAAATTCTCATTCATTGCCATTTGCCAAGCCAGTGTCAGTGTGAATACGCTTTTAGAAGGGGCTCATCCCTGGCCGTTAACATAACAAATAACAATCCAACTTGCAATACAGGCAGCCTTTGTAGTAGTAGTACTACAAGGCCCAGCATTCCCTGAGTGCACCGCGGCATGGCTGATAGAAATTCTCATTCATTGCCATTTGCCAAGCCAGTGTCAGTGTGAATACGCTTTTAGAAGGGGCTCATCCCCGGCCGTTAACATAACAAATAACAATCCAACTTGCAATACAGGCAGCCTTTGTAGTAGTAGTACTACTACAAGGCACAGCATTCCCTGAGTGCACCACGGCGTGGCTGATAGAAATTCTCATTCATTGCCATTTGCCAAGCCAGTGTCAGTGTGAATACGCTTTTAGAAGGGGCTCATCCCCGGCCGTTAACATAACAAATAACAATCCAACTTGCAATACAGGCATCCTTTGTAGTAGTACTACAAGGCCCAGCATTCCCTGAGTGCACCGCGGCGTGGCTGATAGAAATTCTCATTCATTGCCATTTGCCAAGCCAGTGTCAGTGTGAATACGCTTTTAGAAGGGGCTCATCCCCGGCCGTTAACATAACAAATAACAATCCAACTTGCAATACAGGCAGCCTTTGTAGTAGTAGTACTACTACAAGGCACAGCATTACCTGAGTGCACCACGGCGTGGCTGAAAGAAATTCTCATTCATTGCCATTTGCCAAGCCATTATCAGTGTGAATACGCTTTTATAAGGGGCTCATCCCCGTTGCATCCAACTTGCAATACAGGCAGCCTTTGTAGTAGTACTACAAGGCCCAGCATTCCCTGAATGCACCGCGGCGTGGCTGATAGAAATTCTCATTCATTGCCATTTGCCAAGCCAGTGTCAGTGTGAATACGCTTTTTGAAGGGGCTCATCCCCGGCCGTTAACCTAACAAATAACAATCCAACTTGCAATACAGGCAGCCTTTGTAGTAGTACTATAAGGCCCAGCATTCCCTGAGTGCACCACGGCGTGGCTGATAGAAATTCTCATTCATTGCCATTTGCCAAGCCAGTGTCCGTGTGAAAATGCTTTTAGAAGGGGCTCATCCCCAAAGGTTAACATAACGAAATAACAATCCAACTTGCAATACAGGCAGCCTTTGTAGTAGTACTACTACAACGCCCAGCATTCCCTGAGTGCACCGCAGCGTGGCTGATAGAAATTCTCATTTATTGCCATTTGCCAAGCCAGTATCAGTGTGAATACGCTTTTATAAGGGGTTCATCCCCGTTGCATCCAACTTGCAATACAGGCAGCCTTTGTATTAGTACTACAAGGCCCAGCATTCCCTGAGTGCACCGCGGCGTGGCTGATAGAAATTCTCATTCATTGCCATTTGCCAAGCCAGTGTCAGTGTGAATACGCTTTTAGAAGGGGCTCATCCCCGGCCGTTAACATAACAAATAACAATCCAACTTGCAATACAGGCAGCCTTTGTAGTAGTAGTACTACTACAAGGCACAGCATTCCCTGAGTGCACCGCGGCATGGCTGATAGAAATTCTCATTCATTGCCATTTGCCAAGCCAGTGTCAGTGTGAATACGCTTTTAGAAGGGGCTCATCCCTGGCCGTTAACATAACAAATAACAATCCAACTTGCAATACAGGCAGCCTTTTTAGTAGTACTACTACAAGGCCCAGCATTCCCTGAGTGCACCGCGGCGTGGCTGATAGAAATTCTCATTCATTGCAATTTGCCAAGCCATTATCAGTGTGAATACGCTTTTATAAGGGGCTCATCCCCGTTGCATCCAACTTGCAATACAGGCAGCCTTTGTAGTAGTACTACAAGGCCCAGCATTCCCTGAGTGCACCGCGGCGTGGCTGATAGAAATTCTCATTCATTGTCATTTGCCAAGCCAGTGTCAGTGTGAATACGCTTTTAGAAGGGGCTCATCCCCGGCCGTTAACCTAACAAATAACAATCCAACTTGCAATACAGGCAGCCTTTGTAGTAGTACTATAAGGCCCAGGATTCCCTGAGTGCACCACGGCGTGGCTGATAGAAATTCTCATTCATTGCCATTTGCCAAGCCAGTGTCCGTGTGAAAATGCTTTTAGAAGGGGCTCATCCCCGAACGTTAAGATAACGAAATAACAATCCAACTTGCAATACAGGCAGCCTTTGTAGTAGTACTACTACAACGCCCAGCATTCCCTGAGTGCACCGCAGCGTGGCTGATAGAAATTCTCATTCATTGCCATTTGCCAAGCCAGTATCAGTGTGAATACGCTTTTATAAGGGGTTCATCCCCGTTGCATCCAACTTGCAATACAGGCAGCCTTTGTATTAGTACTACAAGGCCCAGCATTCCCTGAGTGCACCGCGGCGTGGCTGATAGAAATTCTCATTCATTGCCATTTGCCAAGCCAGTGTCAGTGTGAATACGCTTTTAGAATGGGCTCATCCCCGGCCGTTAACATAACAAATAACAATCCAACTTGCAATACAGGCAGCCTTTGTAGTAGTACTACTACAACGCCCAGCATTCCCTGAGTGCACGGCGGCGTGGCTGATAGAAATTCTCAATCATTGCCATTTGCCAAGCCAGTGTCAGTGTGAATATGCTTTTAGAAGGGGCTCATCCCCGGCCGTTAACATAACAAATAACAATCCAACTTGCAATACAGGCATCCTTTGTAGTAGTACTACAAGGCCCAGCATTCCCTGAGTGCACCGCGGCGTGGCTGATAGAAATTCTCATTCATTGCCATTTGCCAAGCCAGTGTCAGTGTGAATACGCTTTTAGAAGGGGCTCATCCCTGGCCGTTAACATAACAAATAACAATCCAACTTGAAATACAGGCAGCCTTTGTAGTAGTACTACTACAAGGCCCAGCATTCCCTGAGTGCACCGCGGCGTGGCTGATAGAAATTCTCATTCATTGCCATTTGCCAAGCCAGTGTCAGTGTGAATACGCTTTTAGAAGGGGCTCATCCCCGGCCGTTAACATAACAAATAACAATCCAACTTGCAATACAGGCATCCTTTGTAGTAGTACTACAAGGCCCAGCATTCCCTGAGTGCACCGCGGCGTGGCTGATAGAAATTCTCATTCATTGCCATTTGCCAAGCCAGTGTCAGTGTGAATACGCTTTTAGAAGGGGCTCATCCCTGGCCGTTAACATAACAAATAACAATCCAACTTGCAATACAGGCAGCCTTTGTAGTAGTAGTAAAACGCCCAGCATTCCCTGAGTGCACCGCGGCGTGGCTGATAGAAATTCTCATTCATTGCCATTTGCCAAGCCATTATCAGTGTGAATACGCTTTTATAAGGGGCTCATCCCCGTTGCATCCAACTTGCAATACAGGCAGCCTTTGTAGTAGTACTACAAGGCCCAGCATTCCCTGAGTGCACCGCGGCATGGCTGATAGAAATTCTCATTCATTGCCATTTGCCAAGCCAGTGTCAGTGTGAATACGCTTTTAGAAGGGGCTCATCCCCGGCCGTTAACCTAACAAATAACAATCCAACTTGCAATACAGGCAGCCTTTGTAGTAGTACTATAAGGCCCAGGATTCCCTGAGTGCACCACGGCGTGGCTGATAGAAATTCTCATTCATTGCCATTTGCCAAGCCAGTGTCCGTGTGAAAATGCTTTTAGAAGGGGCTCATCCCCGAACGTTAACATAACGAAATAACAATCCAACTTGCAATACAGGCAGCCTTTGTAGTAGTACTACTACAACGCCCAGCATTCCCTGAGTGCACCGCAGCGTGGCTGATAGAAATTCTCATTCATTGCCATTTGCCAAGCCAGTATCAGTGTGAATACGCTTTTATAAGGGGTTCATCCCCGTTGCATCCAACTTGCAATACAGGCAGCCTTTGTATTAGTACTACAAGGCCCAGCATTCCCTGAGTGCACCGCGGCGTGGCTGATAGAAATTCTCATTCATTGCCATTTGCCAAGCCAGTGTCAGTGTGAATACGCTTTTAGAATGGGCTCATCCCCGGCCGTTAACATAACAAATAACACTCCAACTTGCAATACAGGCATCCTTTGTAGTAGTACTACAAGGCCCAGCATTCCCTGAGTGCACCGCGGCGTGGCTGATAGAAATTCTCATTCATTGCCATTTGCCAAGCCAGTGTCAGTGTGAATACGCTTTTAGAAGGGGCTCATCCCTGGCCGTTAACATAACAAATAACAATCCAACTTGAAATACAGGCAGCCTTTGTAGTAGTACTTCTACAAGGCCCAGCATTCCCTGAGTGCACCGCGGCGTGGCTGATAGAAATTCTCATTCATTGCCATTTGCCAAGCCAGTGTCAGTGTGAATACGCTTTTAGAAGGGGCTCATCCCCGGCCGTTAACATAACAAATAACAATCCAACTTGCAATACAGGCATCCTTTGTAGTAGTACTACAAGGCACAGCATTCCCTGAGTGCACCGCGGCGTGGCTGATAGAAATTCTCATTCATTGCCATTTGCCAAGCCAGTGTCAGTGTGAATACGCTTTTAGAAGGGGCTCATCCCTGGCCGTTAACATAACAAATAACAATCCAACTTGCAATACAGGCAGCCTTTGTAGTAGTACTACTACAAGGCCCAGCATTCCCTGAGTGCACCGCGGCGTGGCTGATAGAAATTCTCATTTATTGCCATTTGCCAAGCCAGTGTCAGTGTGAATACGCTTTTAGAAGGGGCTCATCCCCGGCCGTTAACATAACAAATAACAATCCAACTTGCAATGCAGGCATCCTTTGTAGTAGTACTACAAGGCCCAGCATTCCCTGAGTGCACCGCGGCGTGGCTGATAGAAATTCTCATTCATTGCCATTTGCCAAGCCAGTGTCAGTGTGAATACGCTTTTAGAAGGGGCTCATCCCTGGCCGTTAACATAACAAATAACAATCCAACTTGCAATACAGGCAGCCTTTGTAGTAGTACTACAAGGCCCAGCATTCCCTGAGTGCACCACGGCGTGGCTGATAGAAATTCTCATTCATTGCAATTTGCCAAGCCAGTGTCAGTGTGAATATGCTTTTAGAAGGGGCTCATCCCCGACCGTTAACATAACAAATAACAATCCAACTTGCAATACAGGCAGCCTTTGTACAACGCCCAGCATTCCCTGAGTGCACCGCGGCGTGGCTGATAGAAATTCTCATTCATTGCCATTTGCCAAGCCAGTGTCAGTGTGAATACGCTTTTAGAAGGGGCTCATCCCTGGCCGTTAACATAACAAATAACAATCCAACTTTCAATACAGGCAGCCTTTGTAGTAGTACTACAAGGCCCAGCATTCCCTGAGTGCACCACGGCGTGGCTGATAGAAATTCTCATTCATTGCCATTTGCCAAGCCAGTGTCAGTGTGAATACGCTTTTAGAAGGGGCTCACCCCCGGCCGTTAACATAACAAATAACAATCCAACTTGCAATACAGGCAGCCTTTGTAGTAGTACTACAAGGCCCAGCATTCCCTGAGTGCACCACGGCGTGGCTGATAGAAATTCTCATTCATTGCCATTTGCCAAGCCAGTGTCAGTGTGAATATGCTTTTAGAAGGGGCTCATCCCCGACCGTTAACATAACAAATAACAATCCATCTTGCAATACAGGCATCCTTTGTAGTAGTACTACAAGGTCCAGCATTCCCTGAGTGCACGGCGGCGTGGCTGATAGAAATTCTCAATCATTGCCATTTGCCAAGCCAGTGTCAGTGTGAATACGCTTTTAGAAGGGGCTCATCCCCGGCCGTTAAAAATAACAAATAACAATCAAACTTGCAATACAGGCATCCTTTGTAGTAGTACTACAAGGCCCAGCATTCCCTGAGTGCACCGCGGCGTGGCTGATAGAAATTCTCATTCATTGCCATTTGCCAAGCCAGTGTCAGTGTGAATACGCTTTTAGAAGGGGCTCATCCCCGGCCGTTAACATAACAAATAACAATCCAACTTGCAATACAGGCAGCCTTTGTAGTAGTAGTACTACTACAAGGCACAGCATTCCCTGAGTGCACCGCGGCATGGCTGATAGAAATTCTCATTCATTGCCATTTGCCAAGCCAGTGTCAGTGTGAATACGCTTTTAGAAGGGGCTCATCCCTGGCCGCTAACTTAACAAATAACAATCCAACTCGAAATACAGGCAGCCTTTGTAGTAGTACTACAACGCCCAGCATTCCCTGAGTGCACCGCGGCGTGGCTGATAGAAATTCTCATTCATTGCCATTTGCCAAGCCAGTATCAGTGTGAATACGCTTTTATAAGGGGCTCATCCCCATTGCATCCAACTTGCAATACAGGCAGCCTTTGTAGTAGTAGTACTACTACTACAAGGCCCAGCATTCCCTGAGTGCACCGCGGCATGGCTGATAGAAATTCTCATTCATTGCCATTTGCCAAGCCAGTGTCAGTGTGAATACGCTTTTAGAAGGGGCTCATCCCTGGCCGCTAACTTAACAAATAACAATCCAACTCGAAATACAGGCAGCCTTTGTAGTAGTACTACAACGCCCAGCATTCCCTGAGTGCACCGCGGCGTGGCTGATAGAAATTCTCATTCATTGCCATTTGCCAAGCCAGTATCAGTGTGAATACGCTTTTATAAGGGGCTCATCCCCGTTGCATCCAACTTGCAATACAGGCAGCCTTTGTAGTAGTAGTACTACTACTACAAGGCCCAGCATTCCCTGAGTGCACCGCGGCATGGCTGATAGAAATTCTCATTCATTGCCATTTGCCAAGCCAGTGTCAGTGTGAATACGCTTTTAGAAGGGGCTCATCCCTGGCCGTTAACATAACAAATAACAATCCAACTTGCAATACAGGCAGCCTTTGTAGTAGTACTACAACGCCCAGCATTCCCTGAGTGCACCGCGGCGTGGCTGATAGAAATTCTCATTCATTGCCATTCGCGAAGCCAGTGTCAGTGTGAATACGCTTTTAGAAGGGGCTCATCCCGGCCGTTAACATAACAAATAACAATCCAACTTGCAATACAGGCAGCCTTTGTAGTAGTACTACTACAAGGCCCAGCATTCCCTGAGTGCACCGCGGCGTGGCTGATAGAAATTCTCATTTATTGCCATTTGCCAAGCCAGTGTCAGTGTGAATACGCTTTTAGAAGGGGCTCATCCCCGGCCGTTAACATAACAAATAACAATCCAACTTGCAATACAGGCATCCTTTGTAGTAGTACTACAAGGCCCAGCATTCCCTGAGTGCACCGCGGCGTGGCTGATAGAAATTCTCATTCATTGCCATTTGCCAAGCCAGTGTCAGTGTGAATACGCTTTTAGAAGGGGCTCATCCCTGGCCGTTAACATAACAAATAACAATCCAACTTGCAATACAGGCAGCCTTTGTAGTAGTACTACAACGCCCAGCATTCCCTGAGTGCACCGCGGCGTGGCTGATAGAAATTCCCATTCATTGCCATTCGCGAAGCCAGTGTCAGTGTGAACACGCTTTTATAAGGGGCTCATCCCCGTTGCATCCAACTTGCAATACAGGCAGCCTTTGTAGTAGTAGTACTACTAAAACAAGGCCCAGCATTCCCTGAGTGCACCGCGGCATGGCTGATAGAAATTCTCATTCATTGCCATTTGCCAAGCCAGTGTCAGTGTGAATACGCTTTTAGAAGGGGCTCATCCCTGGCCGTTAACATAACAAATAACAATCCAACTTGCAATACAGGCAGCCTTTGTAGTAGTACTACAACGCCCAGCATTCCCTGAGTGCACCGCGGCGTGGCTGATAGAAATTCCCATTCATTGCCATTCGCGAAGCCAGTGTCAGTGTGAATACGCTTTTAGAAGGGGCTCATCCCCGGCCGTTAACATAACAAATAACAATCCAACTTGCAATACAGGCAGCCTTTGTAGTAGTACTACTACAAGGCCCAGCATTCCCTGAGTGCACCGCGGCGTGGCTGATAGAAATTCTCATTTATTGCCATTTGCCAAGCCAGTGTCAGTGTGAATACGCTTTTAGAAGGGGCTCATCCCCGGCCGTTAACATAACAAATAACAATCCAACTTGCAATACAGGCATCCTTTGTAGTAGTACTACAAGGCCCAGCATTCCCTGAGTGCACCGCGGCGTGGCTGATAGAAATTCTCATTCATTGCCATTTGCCAAGCCAGTGTCAGTGTGAATACGCTTTTAGAAGGGGCTAATCCCTGGCCGTTAACATAACAAATAACAATCCAACTTGCAATACAGGCAGCCTTTGTAGTAGTACTACAAGGCCCAGCATTCCCTGAGTGCACCACGGCGTGGCTGATAGAAATTCTCATTCATTGACATTTGCCAAGCCAGTGTCAGTGTGAATACGCTTTTAGAAGGGGCTCACCCCCGGCCGTTAACATAACAAATAACAATCCAACTTGCAATACAGGCAGCCTTTGTACAACGCCCAGCATTCCCTGAGTGCACCGCGGCGTGGCTGATAGAAATTCTCATTCATTGCCATTTGCCAAGCCAGTATCAGTGTGAATACGCTTTTAGAAGGGGCTCATCCCCGGCCATTAACATAACAAATAACAATCCATCTTGCAATACAGGCATCCTTTGTAGTAGTACTAAAAGGTCCAGCATTCCCTGAGTGCACGGCGGCGTGGCTGATAGAAATTCTCAATCATTGCCATTTGCCAAGCCAGTGTCAGTGTGAATACGCTTTTAGAAGGGGCTCATCCCCGGCCGTTAACATAACAAATAACAATCAAACTTGCAATACAGGCATCCTTTGTAGTAGTACTACAAGGCCCAGCATTCCCTGAGTGCACCGCGGCGTGGCTGATAGAAATTCTCATTCATTGCCATTCGCAAAGCCAGTGTCAGTGTGAATACGCTTTTAGAAGGGGCTCATCCCGGCCGTTAACATAACAAATAACAATCCAACTTGCAATACAGGCAGCCTTTGTAGTAGTACTACTACAAGGCCCAGCATTCCCTGAGTGCACCGCGGCGTGGCTGATAGAAATTCTCATTCATTGCCATTTGCCAAGCCAGTGTCAGTGTGAATACGCTTTTAGAAGGGGCTCATCCCCGACCGTTAACATAACAAATAACAATCCAACTTGCAATACAGGCATCCTTTGTAGTAGTACTACAAGGCCCAGCATTCCCTGAGTGCACGGCGGCGTGGCTGATAGAAATTCTCATTCATTGCCATTCGCAATGCCAGTGTCAGTGTGAATACGCTTTTAGAAGGGGCTCATCCCGGCCGTTAACATAACAAATAACAATCCAACTTGCAATACAGGCAGCCTTTGTAGTAGTAGTAGTAGTAGTACTACTACTACAAGGCACAGCATTCCCTGAGTGCACCGCGGCATGGCTGATAGAAATTCTCATTCATTGCCATTTGCCAAGCCAGTGTCAGTGTGAATACGCTTTTAGAAGGGCTCATCCCCGGCCGTTAACATAACAAATAACAATCCAACTTGCAATACAGGCATCCTTTGTAGTAGTACTACAAGGCCCAGCATTCCCTGAGTGCACGGCGGCGTGGCTGATAGAAATTCTCATTCATTGCCATTCGCAATGCCAGTGTCAGTGTGAATACGCTTTTAGAAGGGGCTCATCCCGGCCGTTAACATAACAAATAACAATCCAACTTGCAATACAGGCAGCCTTTGTAGTAGTACTACTACAAGGCCCAGCATTCCCTGAGTGCACCGCGGCGTGGCTGATAGAAATTCTCATTCATTGCCATTTGCCAAGCCAGTGTCAGTGTGAATACGCTTTTAAAAGGGGCTCATCCCCGACCGTTAACATAACAAATAACAATCCAACTTGCAATACAGGCAGCCTTTGTACAACGCTTAGCATTCCCTGAGTGCACCGCGGCGTGGCTGATAGAAATTCTCATTCATTGCCATTTGCCAAGCCAGTATCAGTGTGAATACGCTTTTAGAAGGGGCTCATGCCCCGGCCATTAACATAACAAATAACAATCCAACTTGCAATACAGGCATCCTTTGTAGTAGTACTACTACAACGCCCAGAATTCCCTGAGTGCACGGCGGCGTGGCTGATAGAAATTCTCAATCATTGCCATTTGCCAAGCCAGTGTCAGTGTGAATACGCTTTTAGAAGGGGCTCATCCCCGGCCGTTAACATAACAAATAACAATCCAACTTGCAACACAGGCATCCTTTGTAGTAGTACTACAAGGCCCAGCATTCCCTGAGTGCACCGCGGCGTGGCTGATAGAAATTCTAATTCATTGCCATTTGCCAAGCCATTGTCAGTGTGAATACGCTTTTAGAAGGGGCTCATCCCTGGCCGTTAACATAACAAATAACAATCCAACTTGCAATACAGGCAGCCTTTGTAGTAGTAGTACTACTACAAGGCACAGCATTCCCTGAGTGCACCGCGGCATGGCTGATAGAAATTCTCATTCATTGCCATTTGCCAAGCCAGTGTCAGTGTGAATACGCTTTTAGAAGGGGCTCATCCCCGGCCGTTAACATAACAAATAAAAATCCAACTTGCAATACAGGCATCCTTTGTAGTAGTACTACAAGGCCCAGCATTCCCTGAGTGCACCGCGGCGTGGCTGATAGAAATTCTCATTCATTGCCATTTGCCAAACCAGTCTCAGTGTGAATACGCTTTTAGAAGGGGCTCATCCCTGGCCGTTAACATAACAAATAACAATCCAACTTGCAATACAGGCAGCCTTTGTAGTAGTACTACAAGGCCCAGCATTCCCTGAGTGCACCACGGCGTGGCTGATAGAAATTCTCATTCATTGCCATTTGCCAAGCCAGTGTCAGTGTGAATACGCTTTTAGAAGGGGCTCATCCCTGACCGTTAACATAACAAATAACAATCCAACTTGCAATACAGGCAGCCTTTGTAGTAGTACTACTACAAGGCCCAGCATTCCCTGAGTGCACCGCGGCGTGGCTGATAGAAATTCTCATTCATTGCCATTTGCCAAGCCAGTATCAGTGTGAATACGATTTTAGAAGGGGCTCATCCCCGGCCATTAAAATAACAAATAACAATCCAACTTGCAATACAGGCAGCCTTTGTAGTAGTACTACAACGCCCAGCATTCCCTGAGTGCACCGCTGCGTGGCTGATAGAAATTCCCATTCATTGCCATTCGCGAAGCCAGTGTCAGTGTGAATACGCTTTTAGAAGGGGCTCATCCCCGGCCGTTAACATAACAAATAACAATCCAACTTGCAATACAGGCAGCCTTTGTAGTAGTACTACTACAAGGCCCAGCATTCCCTGAGTGCACCGCGGCGTGGCTGATAGAAATTCTCATTTATTGCCATTTGCCAAGCCAGTGTCAGTGTGAATACGCTTTTAGAAGGGGCTCATCCCCGGCCGTTAACATAACAAATAACAATCCAACTTGCAATACAGGCATCCTTTGTAGTAGTACTACAAGGCCCAGCATTCCCTGAGTGCACCGCGGCGTGGCTGATAGAAATTCTCATTCATTGCCATTTGCCAAGCCAGTGTCAGTGTGAATACGCTTTTAGAAGGGGCTCATCCCTGGCCGTTAACATAACAAATAACAATCCAACTTGCAATACAGGCAGCCTTTGTAGTAGTACTACAAGGCCCAGCATTCCCTGAGTGCACCACGGCGTGGCTGATAGAAATTCTCATTCATTGCCATTTGCCAAGCCAGTGTCAGTGTGAATACGCTTTTAGAAGGGGCTCACCCCCGGCCGTTAACATAACAAATAACAATCCAACTTGCAATACAGGCAGCCTTTGTACAACGCCCAGCATTCCCTGAGTGCACCGCGGCGTGGCTGATAGAAATTCTCATTCATTGCCATTTGCCAAGCCAGTATCAGTGTGAATACGCTTTTAGAAGGGGCTCATCCCCGGCCATTAACATAACAAATAACAATCCATCTTGCAATACAGGCATCCTTTGTAGTAGTACTAAAAGGTCCAGCATTCCCTGAGTGCACGGCGGCGTGGCTGATAGAAATTCTCAATCATTGCCATTTGCCAAGCCAGTGTCAGTGTGAATACGCTTTTAGAAGGGGCTCATCCCCGGCCGTTAACATAACAAATAACAATCAAACTTGCAATACAGGCATCCTTTGTAGTAGTACTACAAGGCCCAGCATTCCCTGAGTGCACCGCGGCGTGGCTGATAGAAATTCTCATTCATTGCCATTCGCAAAGCCAGTGTCAGTGTGAATACGCTTTTAGAAGGGGCTCATCCCGGCCGTTAACATAACAAATAACAATCCAACTTGCAATACAGGCAGCCTTTGTAGTAGTACTACTACAAGGCCCAGCATTCCCTGAGTGCACCGCGGCGTGGCTGATAGAAATTCTCATTCATTGCCATTTGCCAAGCCAGTGTCAGTGTGAATACGCTTTTAGAAGGGGCTCATCCCCGACCGTTAACATAACAAATAACAATCCAACTTGCAATACAGGCATCCTTTGTAGTAGTACTACAAGGCCCAGCATTCCCTGAGTGCACCGCGGCGTGGCTGATAGAAATTCTAATTCATTGCCATTTGCCAAGCCAGTGTCAGTGTGAATACGCTTTTAGAAGGGGCTCATCCCCGGCCGTTAACATAACAAATAACAATCCAACTTGCAATACAGGCAGCCTTTGTAGTAGTAGTAGTACTACTACTACAAGGCACAGCATTCCCTGAGTGCACCGCGGCATGGCTGATAGAAATTCTCATTCATTGCCATTTGCCAAGCCAGTGTCAGTGTGAATACGCTTTTAGAAGGGCTCATCCCCGGCCGTTAACATAACAAATAACAATCCAACTTGCAATACAGGCATCCTTTGTAGTAGTACTACAAGGCCCAGCATTCCCTGAGTGCACGGCGGCGTGGCTGATAGAAATTCTCATTCATTGCCATTCGCAATGCCAGTGTCAGTGTGAATACGCTTTTAGAAGGGGCTCATCCCGGCCGTTAACATAACAAATAACAATCCAACTTGCAATACAGGCAGCCTTTGTAGTAGTACTACTACAAGGCCCAGCATTCCCTGAGTGCACCGCGGCGTGGCTGATAGAAATTCTCATTCATTGCCATTTGCCAAGCCAGTATCAGTGTGAATACGCTTTTAGAAGGGGCTCATCCCCGGCCATTAACATAACAAATAACAATCCAACTTGCAATACAGGCATCCTTTGTAGTAGTACTACTACAACGCCCAGAATTCCCTGAGTGCACGGCGGCGTGGCTGATAGAAATTCTCAATCATTGCCATTTGCCAAGCCAGTGTCAGTGTGAATACGCTTTTAGAAGGGGCTCATCCCCGGCCGTTAACATAACAAATAACAATCCAACTTGCAACACAGGCATCCTTTGTAGTAGTACTACAAGGCCCAGCATTCCCTGAGTGCACCGCGGCGTGGCTGATAGAAATTCTAATTCATTGCCATTTGCCAAGCCATTGTCAGTGTGAATACGCTTTTAGAAGGGGCTCATCCCCGGCCGTTAACATAACAAATAACAATCCAACTTGCAATACAGGCAGCCTTTGTAGTAGTAGTACTACTACAAGGCACAGCATTCCCTGAGTGCACCGCGGCATGGCTGATAGAAATTCTCATTCATTGCCATTTGCCAAGCCAGTGTCAGTGTGAATACGCTTTTAGAAGGGGCTCATCCCCGGCCGTTAACATAACAAATAACAATCCAACTTGCAATACAGGCATCCTTTGTAGTAGTACTACAAGGCCCAGCATTCCCTGAGTGCACCGCGGCGTGGCTGATAGAAATTCTCATTCATTGCCATTTGCCAAACCAGTCTCAGTGTGAATACGCTTTTAGAAGGGGCTCATCCCTGGCCGTTAACATAACAAATAACAATCCAACTTGCAATACAGGCAGCTTTTGTAGTAGTACTACAAGGCCCAGCATTCCCTGAGTGCACCACGGCGTGGCTGATAGAAATTCTCATTCATTGCCATTTGCCAAGCCAGTGTCAGTGTGAATACGCTTTTAGAAGGGGCTCATCCCTGACCGTTAACATAACAAATAACAATCCAACTTGCAATACAGGCAGCCTTTGTAGTAGTACTACTACAAGGCCCAGCATTCCCTGAGTGCACCGCGGCGTGGCTGATAGAAATTCTCATTCATTGCCATTTGCCAAGCCAGTATCAGTGTGAATACGATTTTAGAAGGGGCTCATCCCCGGCCATTAAAATAACAAATAACAATCCAACTTGCAATACAGGCATCCTTTGTAGTAGTAGTACTACTACAAGGCACAGCATTCCCTGAGTTCACCGCGGCATGGCTGATAGAAATTCTCATTCATTGCCATTTGCCAAACCAGTCTCAGTGTGAATACGCTTTTAGAAGGGGCTCATCCCCGGCCGTTAACATAACAAATAACAATCCAACTTGCAATACAGGCATCCTTTGTAGTAGTACTACAAGGCCCAGCATTCCCTGAGTGCACCGCGGCGTGGCTGATAGAAATTCTAATTCATTGCCATTTGCCAAGCCAGTGTCAGTGTGAATACGCTTTTAGAAGGGGCTCATCCCCGGCCGTTAACATAACAAATAACAATCCAACTTGCAATACAGGCAGCCTTTGTAGTAGTAGTAGTACTACTACAAGGCACAGCATTCCCTGAGTGCACCGCGGCATGGCTGATAGAAATTCTCATTCATTGCCATTTGCCAAGCCAGTGTCAGTGTGAATACGCTTTTAGAAGGGGCTCATCCCTGGCCGTTAACTTAACAAATAACAATCCAACTCGCAATACAGGCAGCCTTTGTAGTAGTACTACAACGCCCAGCATTCCCTCAGTGCACCGCGGCGTGGCTGATAGAAATTCTCATTCATTGCCATTTGCCAAGCCAGTATCAGTGTGAACACGCTTTTATAGGGGGCTCATCCCCGTTGCATCCAACTTGCAATACAGGCAGCCTTTGTAGTAGTAGTACTACTACTACAAGGCCCAGCATTCCCTGAGTGCACCGCGGCATGGCTGATAGAAATTCTCATTCATTGCCATTTGCCAAGCCAGTGTCAGTGTGAATACTCTTTTAGAAGGGGCTCATCCCTGGCCGTTAACATAACAAATAACAATCCAACTTGCAATACAGGCAGCCTTTGTAGTAGTACTACAACGCCCAGCATTCCCTGAGTGCACCGCGGCGTGGCTGATAGAAATTCCCATTCATTGCCATTCGCGAAGCCAGTGTCAGTGTGAATACGCTTTTAGAAGGGGCTCATCCCCGGCCATTAACATAACAAATAACAATCCAACTTGCAATACAGGCAGCCTTTGTAGTAGTACTACTACAAGGCCCAGCATTCCCTGAGTGCACCGCGGCGTGGCTGATAGAAATTCTCATTTATTGCCATTTGCCAAGCCAGTGTCAGTGTGAATACGCTTTTAGAAGGGGCTCATCCCCGGCCGTTAACATAACAAATAACAATCCAACTTGCAATACAGGCATCCGTTGTAGTAGTACTACAAGGCCCAGCATTCCCTGAGTGCACCGCGGCGTGGCTGATAGAAATTCTCATTCATTGCCATTTGCCAAGCCAGTGTCAGTGTGAATACGCTTTTAGAAGGGGCTCATCCCTGGCCGTTAACATAACAAATAACAATCCAACTTGCAATACAGGCAGCCTTTGTAGTAGTACTACAAGGCCCAGCATTCCCTGAGTGCACCACGGCGTGGCTGATAGAAATTCTCATTCATTGCCATTTGCCAAGCCAGTGTCAGTGTGAATATGCTTTTAGAAGGGGCTCATCCCCGACCGTTAACATAACAAATAACAATCCAACTTGCAATACAGGCAGCCTTTGTACAACGCCCAGCATTCCCTGAGTGCACCGCGGCGTGGCTGATAGAAATTCTCATTCATTGCCATTTGCCAAGCCAGTATCAGTGTGAATACGCTTTTAGAAGGGGCTCATCCACGGCCATTAACATAACAAATAACAATCCAACTTGCAATACAGGCAGCCTTTGTAGTAGTAGTAGTACTACTACAAGGCACAGCATTCCCTGAGTGCACCGCGGCATGGCTGATAGAAATTCTCATTCATTGCCATTTGCCAAGCCAGTGTCAGTGTGAATACGCTTTTAGAAGGGCTCATCCCCGGCCGTTAACATAACAAATAACAATCCAACTTGCAATACAGGCATCCTTTGTAGTAGTACTACAAGGCCCAGCATTCCCTGAGTGCACGGCGGCGTGGCTGATAGAAATTCTCATTCATTGCCATTCGCAATGCCAGTGTCAGTGTGAATACGCTTTTAGAAGGGGCTCATCCCGGCCGTTAACATAACAAATAACAATCCAACTTGCAATACAGGCAGCCTTTGTAGTAGTACTACTACAAGGCCCAGCATTCCCTGAGTGCACCGCGGCGTGGCTGATAGAAATTCTCATTCATTGCCATTTGCCAAGCCAGTGTCAGTGTGAATACGCTTTTAAAAGGGGCTCATCCCCGACCGTTAACATAACAAATAACAATCCAACTTGCAATACAGGCAGCCTTTGTACAACGCTTAGCATTCCCTGAGTGCACCGCGGCGTGGCTGATAGAAATTCTCATTCATTGCCATTTGCCAAGCCAGTATCAGTGTGAATACGCTTTTAGAAGGGGCTCATGCCCCGGCCATTAACATAACAAATAACAATCCAACTTGCAATACAGGCATCCTTTGTAGTAGTACTACTACAACGCCCAGAATTCCCTGAGTGCACGGCGGCGTGGCTGATAGAAATTCTCAATCATTGCCATTTGCCAAGCCAGTGTCAGTGTGAATACGCTTTTAGAAGGGGCTCATCCCCGGCCGTTAACATAACAAATAACAATCCAACTTGCAACACAGGCATCCTTTGTAGTAGTACTACAAGGCCCAGCATTCCCTGAGTGCACCGCGGCGTGGCTGATAGAAATTCTAATTCATTGCCATTTGCCAAGCCATTGTCAGTGTGAATACGCTTTTAGAAGGGGCTCATCCCTGGCCGTTAACATAACAAATAACAATCCAACTTGCAATACAGGCAGCCTTTGTAGTAGTAGTACTACTACAAGGCACAGCATTCCCTGAGTGCACCGCGGCATGGCTGATAGAAATTCTCATTCATTGCCATTTGCCAAGCCAGTGTCAGTGTGAATACGCTTTTAGAAGGGGCTCATCCCCGGCCGTTAACATAACAAATAACAATCCAACTTGCAATACAGGCATCCTTTGTAGTAGTACTACAAGGCCCAGCATTCCCTGAGTGCACCGCGGCGTGGCTGATAGAAATTCTCATTCATTGCCATTTGCCAAACCAGTCTCAGTGTGAATACGCTTTTAGAAGGGGCTCATCCCTGGCCGTTAACATAACAAATAACAATCCAACTTGCAATACAGGCAGCCTTTGTAGTAGTACTACAAGGCCCAGCATTCCCTGAGTGCACCACGGCGTGGCTGATAGAAATTCTCATTCATTGCCATTTGCCAAGCCAGTGTCAGTGTGAATACGATTTTAGAAGGGGCTCATCCCCGGCCATTAAAATAACAAATAACAATCCAACTTGCAATACAGGCAGCCTTTGTAGTAGTACTACAACGCCCAGCATTCCCTGAGTGCACCGCGGCGTGGCTGATAGAAATTCCCATTCATTGCCATTCGCGAAGCCAGTGTCAGTGTGAATACGCTTTTAGAAGGGGCTCATCCCCGGCCGTTAACATAACAAATAACAATCCAACTTGCAATACAGGCAGCCTTTGTAGTAGTACTACTACAAGGCCCAGCATTCCCTGAGTGCACCGCGGCGTGGCTGATAGAAATTCTCATTTATTGCCATTTGCCAAGCCAGTGTCAGTGTGAATACGCTTTTAGAAGGGGCTCATCCCCGGCCGTTAACATAACAAATAACAATCCAACTTGCAATACAGGCATCCTTTGTAGTAGTACTACAAGGCCCAGCATTCCCTGAGTGCACCGCGGCGTGGCTGATAGAAATTCTCATTCATTGCCATTTGCCAAGCCAGTGTCAGTGTGAATACGCTTTTAGAAGGGGCTCATCCCTGGCCGTTAACATAACAAATAACAATCCAACTTGCAATACAGGCAGCCTTTGTAGTAGTACTACAAGGCCCAGCATTCCCTGAGTGCACCACGGCGTGGCTGATAGAAATTCTCATTCATTGCCATTTGCCAAGCCAGTGTCAGTGTGAATATGCTTTTAGAAGGGGCTCATCCCCGACCGTTAACATAACAAATAACAATCCAACTTGCAATACAGGCAGCCTTTGTACAACGCCCAGCATTCCCTGAGTGCACCGCGGCGTGGCTGATAGAAATTCTCATTCATTGCCATTTGCCAAGCCAGTGTCAGTGTGAATACGCTTTTAGAAGGGGCTCATCCCTGGCCGTTAACATAACAAATAACAATCCAACTTGCAATACAGGCAGCCTTTGTAGTAGTACTACAAGGCCCAGCATTCCCTGAGTGCACCACGGCGTGGCTGATAGAAATTCTCATTCATTGCCATTTGCCAAGCCAGTGTCAGTGTGAATACGCTTTTAGAAGGGGCTCACCCCCGGCCGTTAACATAACAAATAACAATCCAACTTGCAATACAGGCAGCCTTTGTACAACGCCCAGCATTCCCTGAGTGCACCGCGGCGTGGCTGATAGAAATTCTCATTCATTGCCATTTGCCAAGCCAGTATCAGTGTGAATACGCTTTTAGAAGGGGCTCATCCCCGGCCATTAACATAACAAATAACAATCCATCTTGCAATACAGGCATCCTTTGTAGTAGTACTAAAAGGTCCAGCATTCCCTGAGTGCACGGCGGCGTGGCTGATAGAAATTCTCAATCATTGCCATTTGCCAAGCCAGTGTCAGTGTGAATACGCTTTTAGAAGGGGCTCATCCCCGGCCGTTAACATAACAAATAACAATCAAACTTGCAATACAGGCATCCTTTGTAGTAGTACTACAAGGCCCAGCATTCCCTGAGTGCACCGCGGCGTGGCTGATAGAAATTCTCATTCATTGCCATTCGCAAAGCCAGTGTCAGTGTGAATACGCTTTTAGAAGGGGCTCATCCCGGCCGTTAACATAACAAATAACAATCCAACTTGCAATACAGGCAGCCTTTGTAGTAGTACTACTACAAGGCCCAGCATTCCCTGAGTGCACCGCGGCGTGGCTGATAGAAATTCTCATTCATTGCCATTTGCCAAGCCAGTGTCAGTGTGAATACGCTTTTAGAAGGGGCTCATCCCCGACCGTTAACATAACAAATAACAATCCAACTTGCAATACAGGCATCCTTTGTAGTAGTACTACAAGGCCCAGCATTCCCTGAGTGCACCGCGGCGTGGCTGATAGAAATTCTAATTCATTGCCATTTGCCAAGCCAGTGTCAGTGTGAATACGCTTTTAGAAGGGGCTCATCCCCGGCCGTTAACATAACAAATAACAATCCAACTTGCAATACAGGCAGCCTTTGTAGTAGTAGTAGTACTACTACTACAAGGCACAGCATTCCCTGAGTGCACCGCGGCATGGCTGATAGAAATTCTCATTCATTGCCATTTGCCAAGCCAGTGTCAGTGTGAATACGCTTTTAGAAGGGCTCATCCCCGGCCGTTAACATAACAAATAACAATCCAACTTGCAATACAGGCATCCTTTGTAGTAGTACTACAAGGCCCAGCATTCCCTGAGTGCACGGCGGCGTGGCTGATAGAAATTCTCATTCATTGCCATTCGCAATGCCAGTGTCAGTGTGAATACGCTTTTAGAAGGGGCTCATCCCGGCCGTTAACATAACAAATAACAATCCAACTTGCAATACAGGCAGCCTTTGTAGTAGTACTACTACAAGGCCCAGCATTCCCTGAGTGCACCGCGGCGTGGCTGATAGAAATTCTCATTCATTGCCATTTGCCAAGCCAGTATCAGTGTGAATACGCTTTTAGAAGGGGCTCATCCCCGGCCATTAACATAACAAATAACAATCCAACTTGCAATACAGGCATCCTTTGTAGTAGTACTACTACAACGCCCAGAATTCCCTGAGTGCACGGCGGCGTGGCTGATAGAAATTCTCAATCATTGCCATTTGCCAAGCCAGTGTCAGTGTGAATACGCTTTTAGAAGGGGCTCATCCCCGGCCGGTAACATAACAAATAACAATCCAACTTGCAACACAGGCATCCTTTGTAGTAGTACTACAAGGCCCAGCATTCCCTGAGTGCACCGCGGCGTGGCTGATAGAAATTCTAATTCATTGCCATTTGCCAAGCCATTGTCAGTGTGAATACGCTTTTAGAAGGGGCTCATCCCCGGCCGTTAACATAACAAATAACAATCCAACTTGCAATACAGGCAGCCTTTGTAGTAGTAGTACTACTACAAGGCACAGCATTCCCTGAGTGCACCGCGGCATGGCTGATAGAAATTCTCATTCATTGCCATTTGCCAAGCCAGTGTCAGTGTGAATACGCTTTTAGAAGGGGCTCATCCCCGGCCGTTAACATAACAAATAACAATCCAACTTGCAATACAGGCATCCTTTGTAGTAGTACTACAAGGCCCAGCATTCCCTGAGTGCACCGCGGCGTGGCTGATAGAAATTCTCATTCATTGCCATTTTCCAAACCAGTCTCAGTGTGAATACGCTTTTAGAAGGGGCTCATCCCTGGCCGTTAACATAACAAATAACAATCCAACTTGCAATACAGGCAGCTTTTGTAGTAGTACTACAAGGCCCAGCATTCCCTGAGTGCACCACGGCGTGGCTGATAGAAATTCTCATTCATTGCCATTTGCCAAGCCAGTGTCAGTGTGAATACGCTTTTAGAAGGGGCTCATCCCTGACCGTTAACATAACAAATAACAATCCAACTTGCAATACAGGCAGCCTTTGTAGTAGTACTACTACAAGGCCCAGCATTCCCTGAGTGCACCGCGGCGTGGCTGATAGAAATTCTCATTCATTGCCATTTGCCAAGCCAGTATCAGTGTGAATACGATTTTAGAAGGGGCTCATCCCCGGCCATTAAAATAACAAATAACAATCCAACTTGCAATACAGGCATCCTTTGTAGTAGTAGTACTACTACAAGGCACAGCATTCCCTGAGTTCACCGCGGCATGGCTGATAGAAATTCTCATTCATTGCCATTTGCCAAACCAGTCTCAGTGTGAATACGCTTTTAGAAGGGGCTCATCCCCGGCCGTTAACATAACAAATAACAATCCAACTTGCAATACAGGCATCCTTTGTAGTAGTACTACAAGGCCCAGCATTCCCTGAGTGCACCGCGGCGTGGCTGATAGAAATTCTAATTCATTGCCATTTGCCAAGCCAGTGTCAGTGTGAATACGCTTTTAGAAGGGGCTCATCCCCGGCCGTTAACATAACAAATAACAATCCAACTTGCAATACAGGCAGCCTTTGTAGTAGTAGTAGTACTACTACAAGGCACAGCATTCCCTGAGTGCACCGCGGCATGGCTGATAGAAATTCTCATTCATTGCCATTTGCCAAGCCAGTGTCAGTGTGAATACGCTTTTAGAAGGGGCTCATCCCTGGCCGTTAACTTAACAAATAACAATCCAACTCGCAATACAGGCAGCCTTTGTAGTAGTACTACAACGCCCAGCATTCCCTCAGTGCACCGCGGCGTGGCTGATAGAAATTCTCATTCATTGCCATTTGCCAAGCCAGTATCAGTGTGAACACGCTTTTATAGGGGGCTCATCCCCGTTGCATCCAACTTGCAATACAGGCAGCCTTTGTAGTAGTAGTACTACTACTACAAGGCCCAGCATTCCCTGAGTGCACCGCGGCATGGCTGATAGAAATTCTCATTCATTGCCATTTGCCAAGCCAGTGTCAGTGTGAATACTCTTTTAGAAGGGGCTCATCCCTGGCCGTTAACATAACAAATAACAATCCAACTTGCAATACAGGCAGCCTTTGTAGTAGTACTACAACGCCCAGCATTCCCTGAGTGCACCGCGGCGTGGCTGATAGAAATTCCCATTCATTGCCATTCGCGAAGCCAGTGTCAGTGTGAATACGCTTTTAGAAGGGGCTCATCCCCGGCCATTAACATAACAAATAACAATCCAACTTGCAATACAGGCAGCCTTTGTAGTAGTACTACTACAAGGCCCAGCATTCCCTGAGTGCACCGCGGCGTGGCTGATAGAAATTCTCATTTATTGCCATTTGCCAAGCCAGTGTCAGTGTGAATACGCTTTTAGAAGGGGCTCATCCCCGGCCGTTAACATAACAAATAACAATCCAACTTGCAATACAGGCATCCTTTGTAGTAGTACTACAAGGCCCAGCATTCCCTGAGTGCACCGCGGCGTGGCTGATAGAAATTCTCATTCATTGCCATTTGCCAAGCCAGTGTCAGTGTGAATACGCTTTTAGAAGGGGCTCATCCCTGGCCGTTAACATAACAAATAACAATCCAACTTGCAATACAGGCAGCCTTTGTAGTAGTACTACAAGGCCCAGCATTCCCTGAGTGCACCACGGCGTGGCTGATAGAAATT
The DNA here is from genome assembly GCF_050947455.1 of Rhinoderma darwinii. Lineage (NCBI taxonomy): Eukaryota > Metazoa > Chordata > Amphibia > Anura > Rhinodermatidae > Rhinoderma > Rhinoderma darwinii. The sequence continues at coordinate 32,208,442 of NC_134698.1, forward strand.
CTCATTCATTGCCATTTGCCAAGCCAGTGTCAGTGTGAATATGCTTTTAGAAGGGGCTCATCCCCGACCGTTAACATAACAAATAACAATCCAACTTGCAATACAGGCAGCCTTTGTACAACGCCCAGCATTCCCTGAGTGCACCGCGGCGTGGCTGATAGAAATTCTCATTCATTGCCATTTGCCAAGCCAGTATCAGTGTGAATACGCTTTTAGAAGGGGCTCATCCACGGCCATTAACATAACAAATAACAATCCAACTTGCAATACAGGCAGCCTTTGTAGTAGTAGTAGTACTACTACAAGGCACAGCATTCCCTGAGTGCACCGCGGCATGGCTGATAGAAATTCTCATTCATTGCCATTTGCCAAGCCAGTGTCAGTGTGAATACGCTTTTAGAAGGGGCTCATCCCCGGCCGTTAACATAACAAATAACAATCCAACTTGCAATACAGGCAGCCTTTGTAGTAGTACTACTACAAGGCCCAGCATTCCCTGAGTGCACCGCGGCGTGGCTGATAGAAATTCTCATTCATTGCCATTTGCCAAGCCAGTATCAGTGTGAATACGATTTTAGAAGGGGCTCATCCCCGGCCATTAAAATAACAAATAACAATCCAACTTGCAATACAGGCATCCTTTGTAGTAGTAGTACTACAAGGCCCAGCATTCCCTGAGTGCACCGCGGCGTGGCTGATAGAAATTCTCATTCATTGCCATTTGCCAAACCAGTGTCAGTGTGAATACGCTTTTAGAAGGGGCTCATCCCCGACCGTTAACATAACAAATAACAATCCAACTTGCAATACAGGCATCCTTTGTAGTAGTACTACAAGGCCCAGCATTCCCTGAGTGCACCACGGCGTGGCTGATAGAAATTCTAATTCATTGCCATTTGCCAAGCCAGTGTCAGTGTGAATACGCTTTTAGAAGGGGCTCATCCCCGGCCATTAAAATAACAAATAACAATCCAACTTGCAATACAGGCATCCTTTGTAGTAGTAGTACTACTACAAGGCACAGCATTCCCTGAGTTCACCGCGGCATGGCTGATAGAAATTCTCATTCATTGCCATTTGCCAAACCAGTCTCAGTGTGAATACGCTTTTAGAAGGGGCTCATCCCTGGCCGTTAACATAACAAATAACAATCCAACTTGCAATACAGGCAGCCTTTGTAGTAGTACTACAAGGCCCAGCATTCCCTGAGTGCACCACGGCGTGGCTGATAGAAATTCTCATTCATTGCCATTTGCCAAGCCAGTGTCAGTGTGAATACGCTTTTAGAAGGGGCTCATCCCCGGCCGTTAACATAACAAATAACAATCCAACTTGCAATACAGGCATCCTTTGTAGTAGTACTACAAGGCCCAGCATTCCCTGAGTGCACCGCGGCGTGGCTGATAGAAATTCTAATTCATTGCCATTTGCCAAGCCAGTGTCAGTGTGAATACGCTTTTAGAAGGGGCTCATCCCCGGCCGTTAACATAACAAATAACAATCCAACTTGCAATACAGGCAGCCTTTGTAGTAGTAGTAGTACTACTACAAGGCACAGCATTCCCTGAGTGCACCGCGGCATGGCTGATAGAAATTCTCATTCATTGCCATTTGCCAAGCCAGTATCAGTGTGAATACGCTTTTAGAAGGGGCTCATCCCTGGCCGTTAACTTAACAAATAACAATCCAACTCGCAATACAGGCAGCCTTTGTAGTAGTACTACAACGCCCAGCATTCCCTCAGTGCACCGCGGCGTGGCTGATAGAAATTCTCATTCATTGCCATTTGCCAAGCCAGTATCAGTGTGAACACGCTTTTATAAGGGGCTCATCCCCGTTGCATCCAACTTGCAATACAGGCAGCCTTTGTAGTAGTAGTACTACTACTACAAGGCCCAGCATTCCCTGAGTGCACCGCGGCATGGCTGATCGAAATTCTCATTCATTGCCATTTGCCAAGCCAGTGTCAGTGTGAATAGTCTTTTAGAAGGGGCTCATCCCTGGCCGTTAACATAACAAATAACAATCCAACTTGCAATACAGGCAGCCTTTGTAGTAGTACTACAACGCCCAGCATTCCCTGAGTGCACCGCGGCGTGGCTGATAGAAATTCCCATTCATTGCCATTCGCGAAGCCAGTGTCAGTGTGAATACGCTTTTAGAAGGGGCTCATCCCCGGCCGTTAACATAACAAATAACAATCCAACTTGCAATACAGGCAGCCTTTGTAGTAGTACTACTACAAGGCCCAGCATTCCCTGAGTGCACCGCGGCGTGGCTGATAGAAATTTTCATTTATTGCCATTTGCCAAGCCAGTGTCAGTGTGAATACGCTTTTAGAAGGGGCTCATCCCCGGCCGTTAACATAACAAATAACAATCCAACTTGCAATACAGGCATCCTTTGTAGTAGTACTACAAGGCCCAGCATTCCCTGAGTGCACCGCGGCGTGGCTGATAGAAATTCTCATTCATTGCCATTTGCCAAGCCAGTGTCAGTGTGAATACGCTTTTAGAAGGGGCTCATCCCTGGCCGTTAACATAACAAATAACAATCCAACTTGCAATACAGGCAGCCTTTGTAGTAGTACTACAAGGCCCAGCATTCCCTGAGTGCACCACGGCGTGGCTGATAGAAATTCTCATTCATTGCCATTTGCCAAGCCAGTGTCAGTGTGAATATGCTTTTAGAAGGGGCTCATCCCCGACCGTTAACATAACAAATAACAATCCAACTTGCAATACAGGCAGCCTTTGTACAACGCCCAGCATTCCCTGAGTGCACCGCGGCGTGGCTGATAGAAATTCTCATTCATTGCCATTTGCCAAGCCAGTGTCAGTGTGAATACGCTTTTAGAAGGGGCTCATCCCTGGCCGTTAACATAACAAATAACAATCCAACTTGCAATACAGGCAGCCTTTGTAGTAGTAGTAGTACTACTACAAGGCACAGCATTCCCTGAGTGCACCGCGGCATGGCTGATAGAAATTCTCATTCATTGCCATTTGCCAAGCCAGTGTCAGTGTGAATACGCTTTTAGAAGGGGCTCATCCCCGGCCGTTAACATAACAAATAACAATCCAACTTGCAATACAGGCATCCTTTGTAGTAGTACTACAAGGCCCAGCATTCCCTGAGTGCACGGCGGCGTGGCTGATAGAAATTCTCATTCATTGCCATTCGCAATGCCAGTGTCAGTGTGAATACACTTTTAGAAGGGGCTCATCCCGGCCGTTAACATAACAAATAACAATCCAACTTGCAATACAGGCAGCCTTTGTAGTAGTACTACTACAAGGCCCAGCATTCCCTGAGTGCACCGCGGCGTGGCTGATAGAAATTCTCATTCATTGCCATTTGCCAAGCCAGTGTCAGTGTGAATACGCTTTTAAAAGGGGCTCATCCCCGACCGTTAACATAACAAATAACAATCCAACTTGCAATACAGGCAGCCTTTGTACAACGCTTAGCATTCCCTGAGTGCACCGCGGCGTGGCTGATAGAAATTCTCATTCATTGCCATTTGCCAAGCCAGTATCAGTGTGAATACGCTTTTAGAAGGGGCTCATCCCCGGCCATTAACATAACAAATAACAATCCAACTTGCAATACAGGCATCCTTTGTAGTAGTACTACTACAACGCCCAGCATTCCCTGAGTGCACGGCGGCGTTGCTGATAGAAATTCTCAATCATTGCCATTTGCCAAGCCAGTGTCAGTGTGAATACGCTTTTAGAAGGGGCTCATCCCCGGCCGTTAACATAACAAATAACAATCCAACTTGCAACACAGGCATCCTTTGTAGTAGTACTACAAGGCCCAGCATTCCCTGAGTGCACCGCGGCGTGGCTGATAGAAATTCTAATTCATTGCCATTTGCCAAGCCATTGTCAGTGTGAATACGCTTTTAGAAGGGGCTCATCCCCGGCCGTTAACATAACAAATAACAATCCAACTTGCAATACAGGCAGCCTTTGTAGTAGTACTACTACAAGGCCCAGCATTCCCTGAGTGCACCGCGGCGTGGCTGATAGAAATTCTCATTCATTGCCATTTGCCAAGCCAGTATCAGTGTGAATACGATTTTAGAAGGGGCTCATCCCCGGCCATTAAAATAACAAATAACAATCCAACTTGCAATACAGGCATCCTTTGTAGTAGTAGTAGTACTACTACAAGGCACAGCATTCCCTGAGTTCACCGCGGCATGGCTGATAGAAATTCTCATTCATTGCCATTTGCCAAGCCAGTGTCAGTGTGAATACGCTTTTAGAAGGGGCTCATCCCTGGCCGTTAACATAACAAATAACAATCCAACTTGCAATACAGGCAGCCTTTGTAGTAGTACTACAACGCCCAGCATTCCCTGAGTGCACCGCGGCATGGCTGATAGAAATTCTCATTCATTGCCATTTGCCAAGCCAGTATCAGTGTGAATACGCTTTTATAAGGGGCTCATCCCCGTTGCATCCAACTTGCAATACAGGCAGCCTTTGTAGTAGTACTACAAGGCCCAGCATTCCCTGAGTGCACCACGGCGTGGCTGATAGAAATTCTCATTCATTGCCATTTGCCAAGCCAGTGTCAGTGTGAATACGTTTTTAGAAGGGGCTCACCCCCGGCCGTTAACATAACAAATAACAATCCAACTTGCAATACAGGCAGCCTTTGTACAACGCCCAGCATTCCCTGAGTGCACCGCGGCGTGGCTGATAGAAATTCTCATTCATTGCCATTTGCCAAGCCAGTGTCAGTGTGAATACGCTTTTAGAAGGGGCTCATCCCCGGCCATTAACATAACAAATAACAATCCAACTTGCAATACAGGCATCCTTTGTAGTAGTACTACAAGGTCCAGCATTCCCTGAGTGCACCGCGGCGTGGCTGATAGAAATTCTCATTCATTGCCATTCGCGAAGCCAGTGTCAGTGTGAATACGCTTTTAGAAGGGGCTCATCCCGGCCGTTAACATAACAAATAACAATCCAACTTGCAATACAGGCAGCCTTTGTAGTAGTACTACTACAAGGCCCAGCATTCCCTGAGTGCACCGCGGCGTGGCTGATAGAAATTCTCATTTATTGCCATTTGCCAAGCCAGTGTCAGTGTGAATACGCTTTTAGAAGGGGCTCATCCCCGGCAGTTAACATAACAAATAACAATCCAACTTGCAATACAGGCATCCTTTGTAGTAGTACTACAAGGCCCAGCATTCCCTGAGTGCACCGCGGCATGGCTGATAGAAATTCTCATTCATTGCCATTTGCCAAGCCAGTGTCAGTGTGAATACGCTTTTAGAAGGGGCTCATCCCTGGCCGTTAACATAACAAATAACAATCCAACTTGCAATACAGGCAGCCTTTGTAGTAGTACTACAAGGCCCAGCATTCCCTGAGTGCACCACGGCGTGGCTGATAGAAATTGTCATTCATTGCCATTTGCCAAGCCAGTGTCAGTGTGAATATGCTTTTAGAAGGGGCTCATCCCCGGGCATTAACATAACAAATAACAATCCAACTTGCAATACAGGCATCCTTTGTAGTAGTAGTACTACTACAACGCCCAGCATTCCCTGAGTGCACGGCGGCGTGGCTGATAGAAATTCTCAATCATTGCCATTTGCCAAGCCAGTGTCAGTGTGAATACGCTTTTAGAAGGGGCTCATCCCCGGCCGTTAACATAACAAATAACAATCCAACTTGCAATACAGGCATCCTTTGTAGTAGTACTACAAGGCCCAGCATTCCCTGAGTGCACCGCGGCGTGGCTGATAGAAATTCTCATTCATTGCCATTTGCCAAGCCAGTGTCAGTGTGAATACGCTTTTAGAAGGGGCTCATCCCCGGCCGTTAACATAACAAATAACAATCCAACTTGCAATACAGGCATCCTTTGTAGTAGTACTACAAGGCCCAGCATTCCCTGAGTGCACCGCGGCGTGGCTGATAGAAATTCTCATTCATTGCCATTTGCCAAGCCAGTGTCAGTGTGAATACGCTTTAAGAAGGGGCTCATCCCCGGCCGTTAACATAACAAATAACAATCCAACTTGCAATACAGGCATCCTTTGTAGTAGTACTACAAGGCCCAGCATTCCCTGAGTGCACCGCGGCGTGGCTGATAGAAATTCTCATTCATTGCCATTTGCCAAGCCAGTGTCAGTGTGAATACGCTTTAAGAAGGGGCTCATCCCCGGCCGTTAACATAACAAATAACAATCCAACTTGCAATACAGGCAGCCTTTGTAGTAGTAGTACTACTACAAGGCACAGCATTCCCTGAGTTCACCGCGGCATGGCTGATAGAAATTCTCATTCATTGCCATTTGCCAAGCCAGTGTCCGTGTGAATACGCTTTTAGAAGGGGCTCATCCCCGGCCGTTAACATAACAAATAACAATCCAACTTGCAATACAGGCAGCCTTTGTAGTAGTAGTACTACTACAAGGCACAGCATTCCCTGAGTTCACCGCGGCATGGCTGATAGAAATTCTCATTCATTGCCATTTGCCAAGCCAGTGTCAGTGTGAATACGCTTTTAGAAGGGGCTCATCCCCGACCGTTAACATAACAAATAACAATCCAACTTGCAATACAGGCAGCCTTTGTAGTAGTAGTACTACTACAAGGCACAGCATTCCCTGAGTTCACCGCGGCATAGCTGATAGAAATTCTCATTCATTGCCATTTGCCAAGCCAGTGTCAGTGTGAATACGCTTTTAGAAGGGGCTCATCCCCGGCCGTTAACATAACAAATAACAATCCAACTTGCAATACAGGCATCCTTTGTAGTAGTACTACAAGGCCCAGCATTCCCTGAGTGCACCGCGGCGTGGCTGATAGAAATTCTCATTCATTGCCATTTGCCAAGCCAGTGTCCGTGTGAATACGCTTTTAGAAGGGGCTCATCCCCGGCCGTTAACATAACAAATAACAATCCAACTTTCAATACAGGCAGCCTTTCTAGTAGTAGTACTACTACAAGGCACAGCATTCCCTGAGTTCACCGCGGCATGGCTGATAGAAATTCTCATTCATTGCCATTTGCCAAGCCAGTGTCCGTGTGAATACGCTTTTAGAAGGGGCTCATCCCCGGCCGTTAACATAACAAATAATAATCCAACTTGCAATACAGGCAGCCTTTGTAGTAGTAGTACTACTACAAGGCACAGCATTCCCTGAGTTCACCGCGGCATGGCTGATAGAAATTCTCATTCATTGCCATTTGCCAAGCCAGTGTCAGTGTGAATACGCTTTTAGAAGGGGCTCATCCCCGACCGTTAACATAACAAATAACAATCCAACTTGCAATACAGGCAGCCTTTGTACAACGCCCAGCATTCCCTGAGTGCACCGCGGCGTGGCTGATAGAAATTCTCATTCATTGCCATTTGCCAAGCCAGTATCAGTGTGAATACGCTTTTAGAAGGGGCTCATCCCCGGCCATTAACATAACAAATAACAATCCAACTTGCAATACAGGCATCCTTTGTAGTAGTACTACTACAACGCCCAGCATTCCCTGAGTGCACGGCGGCGTGGCTGATAGAAATTCTCAATCATTGCAATTTGCCAAGCCAGAGTCAGTGTGAATACGCTATTAGAAGGGGCTCATCCCCGACCGTTAACATAACAAATAATAATCCAACTTGCAATACAGGCAGCCTTTGTAGTAGTAGTACTACTACAAGGCACAGCATTCCCTGAGTTCACCGCGGCATGGCTGATAGAAATTCTCATTCATTGCCATTTGCCAAGCCAGTGTCAGTGTGAATACGCTTTTAGAAGGGGCTCATCCCCGACCGTTAACATAACAAATAACAATCCAACTTGCAATACAGGCAGCCTTTGTACAACGCCCAGCATTCCCTGAGTGCACCGCGGCGTGGCTGATAGAAATTCTCATTCATTGCCATTTGCCAAGCCAGTATCAGTGTGAATACGCTTTTAGAAGGGGCTCATCCCCGGCCATTAACATAACAAATAACAATCCAACTTGCAATACAGGCATCCTTTGTAGTAGTACTACTACAACGCCCAGCATTCCCTGAGTGCACGGCGGCGTGGCTGATAGAAATTCTCATTCATTGCCATTTGCCAAGCCAGTGTCCGTGTGAATACGCTTTTAGAAGGGGCTCATCCCCGGCCGTTAACATAACAAATAACAATCCAACTTGCAATACAGGCAGCCTTTCTAGTAGTAGTACTACTACAAGGCACAGCATTCCCTGAGTTCACCGCGGCATGGCTGATAGAAATTCTCATTCATTGCCATTTGCCAAGCCAGTGTCCGTGTGAATACGCTTTTAGAAGGGGCTCATCCCCGGCCGTTAACATAACAAATAACAATCCAACTTGCAATACAGGCATCCTTTGTAGTAGTACTACAAGGCCCAGCATTCCCTGAGTGCACCGCGGCGTGGCTGATAGAAATTCTCATTCATTGCCATTTGCCAAGCCAGTGTCCGTGTGAATACGCTTTTAGAAGGGGCTCATCCCCGGCCGTTAACATAACAAATAACAATCCAACTTGCAATACAGGCAGCCTTTGTAGTAGTAGTACTACTACAAGGCACAGCATTCCCTGAGTTCACCGCGGCATGGCTGATAGAAATTCTCATTCATTGCCATTTGCCAAGCCAGTGTCAGTGTGAATACGCTTTTAGAAGGGGCTCATCCCCGGCCGTTAACATAACAAATAGCAATCCAACTTGCAATACAGGCATCCTTTGTAGTAGTACTACAAGGCCCAGCATTCCCTGAGTGCACCGCGGCGTGGCTGATAGAAATTCTCATTCATTGCCATTTGCCAAGCCAGTGTCAGTGTGAATACACTTTTAGAAGGGGCTCATCCCCGGCCGTTAACATAACAAATAACAATCCAACTTGCAATACAGGCATCCTTTGTAGTAGTACTACAAGACCCAGCATTCCCTGAGTGCACCGCGGCGTGGCTGATAGAAATTCTCATTCATTGCCATTTGCCAAGCCAGTGTCCGTGTGAATACGCTTTTAGAAGGGGCTCATCCCCGGCCGTTAACATAACAAATAACAATCCAACTTGCAATACAGGCAGCCTTTGTAGTAGTAGTACTACTACAAGGCACAGCATTCCCTGAGTTCACCGCGGCATGGCTGATAGAAATTCTCATTCATTGCCATTTGCCAAGCCAGTGTCAGTGTGAATACGCTTTTAGAAGGGGCTCATCCCTGGCCGTTAACATAACAAATAACTATCCAACTTGCAATACAGGCAGCCTTTGTAGTAGTACTACAACGCCCAGCATTCCCTGAGTGCACCGCGGCGTGGCTGATAGAAATTCTCATTCATTGCCATTTGCCAAGCCAGTATCAGTGTGAATACGCTTTTATAAGGGGCTCATCCCCGTTGCATCCAACTTGCAATACAGGCAGCCTTTGTAGTAGTACTACAAGGCCCAGCATTCCCTGAGTGCACCGCGGCGTGGCTGATAGAAATTCTCATTCATTGCCATTTGCCAAGCCAGTGTCAGTGTGAATACGCTTTTAGAAGGGGCTCATCCCTGGCCGTTAACATAACAAATAACAATCCAACTTGCAATACAGGCAGCCTTTGTAGTAGCACTACAAGGCCCAGCATTCCCTGAGTGCACCACGGCGTGGCTGATAGAAATTCTCATTCATTGCCATTTGCCAAGCCAGTGTCAGTGTGAATACGCTTTTAGAAGGGGCTCACCCCCGGCCGTTAACATAACAAATAACAATCCAACTTGCAATACAGGCAGCCTTTGTACAACGCCCAGCATTCCCTGAGTGCACCGCGGCGTGGCTGATAGAAATTCTCATTCATTGCCATTTGCCAAGCCAGTGTCAGTGTGAATACGCTTTTAGAAGGGGCTCATCCCCGGCCATTAACATAACAAATAACAATCCAACTTGCAATACAGGCATCCTTTGTAGTAGTACTACAAGGCCCAGCATTCCCTGAGTGCACCGCGGCGTGGCTGATAGAAATTCTCATTCATTGCCATTTGCCAAGCCAGTGTCAGTGTGAATACGCTTTTAGAAGGGGCTCATCCCCGGCCGTTAACATAACAAATAACAATCCAACTTGCAATACAGGCATCCTTTGTAGTACTGCAAGGCCCAGCATTCCCTGAGTGCACCGCGGCGTGGCTGATAGAAATTCTCATTCATTGCCATTTGCCAAGCCAGTGTCAGTGTGAATACGCTTTTAGAAGGGGCTCATCCCTGGCCGTTAACATAACAAATAACAATCCAACTTCCAATACAGGCAGCCTTTGTAGTAGTACTACAAGGCCCAGCATTCCCTGAGTGCACCACGGCGTGGCTGATAGAAATTCTCATTCATTGCCATTTGCCAAGCCAGTGTCAGTGTGAATACGCTTTTAGAAGGGGCTCATCCCCGACCGTTAACATAACAAATAACATTCCAACTTGCAATACAGGCAGCCTTTGTACAAGGCCCAGCATTCCCTGAGTGCACCGCGGCGTGGCTAATAGAAATTCTCATTCATTGCCATTTGCCAAGCCAGTATCAGTGTGAATACGCTTTTAGAAGGGGCTCATCCACGGCCATTAACATAACAAATAACAATCCAACTTGCAATACAGGCATCCTTTGTAGTAGTACTACTACAACGCCCAGCATTCCCTGAGTGCACGGCGGCGTGGCTGATAGAAATTCTCAATCATTGCCATTTGCCAAGCCAGAGTCAGTGTGAATACGCTTTTAGAAGGGGCTCATCCCCGGCCGTTAAAATAACAAATAACAATCCAACTTGCAATACAGGCATCCTTTGTAGTAGTACTACTACAACGCCCAGCATTCCCTGAGTGCACGGCGGCGTGGCTGATAGAAATTCTCATTCATTGCCATTTGCCAAGCCAGTGTCCGTGTGAATACGCTTTTAGAAGGGGCTCATCCCCGGCCGTTAACATAACAAATAACAATCCAACTTGCAATACAGGCAGCCTTTCTAGTAGTAGTACTACTACAAGGCACAGCATTCCCTGAGTTCACCGCGGCATGGCTGATAGAAATTCTCATTCATTGCCATTTGCCAAGCCAGTGTCCGTGTGAATACGCTTTTAGAAGGGGCTCATCCCCGGCCGTTAACATAACAAATAACAATCCAACTTGCAATACAGGCATCCTTTGTAGTAGTACTACAAGGCCCAGCATTCCCTGAGTGCACCGCGGCGTGGCTGATAGAAATTCTCATTCATTGCCATTTGCCAAGCCAGTGTCCGTGTGAATACGCTTTTAGAAGGGGCTCATCCCCGGCCGTTAACATAACAAATAACAATCCAACTTGCAATACAGGCAGCCTTTGTAGTAGTAGTACTACTACAAGGCACAGCATTCCCTGAGTTCACCGCGGCATGGCTGATAGAAATTCTCATTCATTGCCATTTGCCAAGCCAGTGTCAGTGTGAATACGCTTTTAGAAGGGGCTCATCCCCGGCCGTTAACATAACAAATAGCAATCCAACTTGCAATACAGGCATCCTTTGTAGTAGTACTACAAGGCCCAGCATTCCCTGAGTGCACCGCGGCGTGGCTGATAGAAATTCTCATTCATTGCCATTTGCCAAGCCAGTGTCAGTGTGAATACACTTTTAGAAGGGGCTCATCCCCGGCCGTTAACATAACAAATAACAATCCAACTTGCAATACAGGCATCCTTTGTAGTAGTACTACAAGGCCCAGCATTCCCTGAGTGCACCGCGGCGTGGCTGATAGAAATTCTCATTCATTGCCATTTGCCAAGCCAGTGTCCGTGTGAATACGCTTTTAGAAGGGGCTCATCCCCGGCCGTTAACATAACAAATAACAATCCAACTTGCAATACAGGCAGCCTTTGTAGTAGTAGTACTACTACAAGGCACAGCATTCCCTGAGTTCACCGCGGCATGGCTGATAGAAATTCTCATTCATTGCCATTTGCCAAGCCAGTGTCAGTGTGAATACGCTTTTAGAAGGGGCTCATCCCTGGCCGTTAACATAACAAATAACTATCCAACTTGCAATACAGGCAGCCTTTGTAGTAGTACTACAACGCCCAGCATTCCCTGAGTGCACCGCGGCGTGGCTGATAGAAATTCTCATTCATTGCCATTTGCCAAGCCAGTATCAGTGTGAATACGCTTTTATAAGGGGCTCATCCCCGTTGCATCCAACTTGCAATACAGGCAGCCTTTGTAGTAGTACTACAAGGCCCAGCATTCCCTGAGTGCACCGCGGCGTGGCTGATAGAAATTCTCATTCATTGCCATTTGCCAAGCCAGTGTCAGTGTGAATACGCTTTTAGAAGGGGCTCATCCCTGGCCGTTAACATAACAAATAACAATCCAACTTGCAATACAGGCAGCCTTTGTAGTAGCACTACAAGGCCCAGCATTCCCTGAGTGCACCACGGCGTGGCTGATAGAAATTCTCATTCATTGCCATTTGCCAAGCCAGTGTCAGTGTGAATACGCTTTTAGAAGGGGCTCACCCCCGGCCGTTAACATAACAAATAACAATCCAACTTGCAATACAGGCAGCCTTTGTACAACGCCCAGCATTCCCTGAGTGCACCGCGGCGTGGCTGATAGAAATTCTCATTCATTGCCATTTGCCAAGCCAGTGTCAGTGTGAATACGCTTTTAGAAGGGGCTCATCCCCGGCCATTAACATAACAAATAACAATCCAACTTGCAATACAGGCATCCTTTGTAGTAGTACTACAAGGCCCAGCATTCCCTGAGTGCACCGCGGCGTGGCTGATAGAAATTCTCATTCATTGCCATTTGCCAAGCCAGTGTCAGTGTGAATACGCTTTTAGAAGGGGCTCATCCCTGGCCGTTAACATAACAAATAACAATCCAACTTCCAATACAGGCAGCCTTTGTAGTAGTACTACAAGGCCCAGCATTCCCTGAGTGCACCACGGCGTGGCTGATAGAAATTCTCATTCATTGCCATTTGCCAAGCCAGTGTCAGTGTGAATACGCTTTTAGAAGGGGCTCATCCCCGACCGTTAACATAACAAATAACAATCCAACTTGCAATACAGGCAGCCTTTGTACAAGGCCCAGCATTCCCTGAGTGCACCGCGGCGTGGCTAATAGAAATTCTCATTCATTGCCATTTGCCAAGCCAGTATCAGTGTGAATACGCTTTTAGAAGGGGCTCATCCACGGCCATTAACATAACAAATAACAATCCAACTTGCAATACAGGCATCCTTTGTAGTAGTACTACTACAACGCCCAGCATTCCCTGAGTGCACGGCGGCGTGGCTGATAGAAATTCTCAATCATTGCCATTTGCCAAGCCAGAGTCAGTGTGAATACGCTTTTAGAAGGGGCTCATCCCCGGCCGTTAAAATAACAAATAACAATCCAACTTGCAATACAGGCATCCTTTGTAGTAGTACTACAAGGCCCAGCATTCCCTGAGTGCACCGCGGCGTGGCTGATAGAAATTCTCATTCATTGCCATTTGCCAAGCCAGTGTCCGTGTGAATACGCTTTTAGAAGGGGCTCATCCCCGGCCGTTAACATAACAAATAACAATCCAACTTGCAATACAGGCAGCCTTTGTAGTAGTAGTACTACTACAAGGCACAGCATTCCCTGAGTTCACCGCGGCATGGCTGATAGAAATTCTCATTCATTGCCATTTGCCAAGCCAGTGTCCGTGTGAATACGCTTTTAGAAGGGGCTCATCCCCGGCCGTTAACATAACAAATAACAATCCAACTTGCAATACAGGCAGCCTTTGTAGTAGTAGTACTACTACAAGGCACAGCATTCCCTGAGTTCACCGCGGCATGGCTGATAGAAATTCTCATTCATTGCCATTTGCCAAGCCAGTGTCAGTGTGAATACGCTTTTAGAAGGGGCTCATCCCCGGCCGTTAACATAACAAATAACAATCCAACTTGCAATACAGGCATCCTTTGTAGTACTACAAGGCCCAGCATTCCCTGAGTGCACCGCGGCGTGGCTGATAGAAATTCTCATTCATTGCCATTTGCCAAGCCAGTGTCAGTGTGAATACGCTTTTAGAAGGGGCTCATCCCTGGCCGTTAACATAACAAATAACAATCCAACTTGCAATACAGGCAGCCTTTGTAGTAGTACTACAAGGCCCAGCATTCCCTGAGTGCACCACGGCGTGGCTGATAGAAATTCTCATTCATTGCCATTTGCCAAGCCAGTGTCAGTGTGAATACGCTTTTAGAAGGGGCTCATCCCCGACCGTTAACATAACAAATAACAATCCAACTTGCAATACAGGCAGCCTTTGTACAACGCCCAGCATTCCCTGAGTGCACCGCGGCGTGGCTGATAGAAATTCTCATTCATTGCCATTTGCCAAGCCAGTATCAGTGTGAATACGCTTTTAGAAGGGGCTCATCCCCGGCCATTAACATAACAAATAACAATCCAACTTGCAATACAGGCATACTTTGTAGTAGTACTACTACAACGCCCAGCATTCCCTGAGTGCACGGCGGCGTGGCTGATAGAAATTCTCAATCATTGCCATTTGCCAAGCCAGAGTCAGTGTGAATACGCTATTAGAAGGGGCTCATCCCCGACCGTTAACATAACAAATAACAATCCAACTTGCAATACAGGCATCCTTTGTAGTAGTACTACAAGGCCCAGCATTCCCTGAGTGCACCGCGGCGTGGCTGATAGAAATTCTCATTCATTGCCATTTGCCAAGCCAGTGTCAGTGTGAATACGCTTTTAGAAGGGGCTCATCCCCGGCCGTTAACATAACAAATAACAATCCAACTTGCAATACAGGCAGCCTTTGTAGTAGTACTACAAGGCCCAGCATTCCCTGAGTGCACCGCGGCGTGGCTGATAGAAATTCTCATTCATTGCCATTTGCCAAGCCAGTGTCAGTGTGAATACGCTTTTAGAAGGGGCTCACCCCCGGCCGTTAACATAACAAATAACAATCCAACTTGCAATACAGGCATCCTTTGTAGTAGTACTACAAGGTCCAGCATTCCCTGAGTGCACCGCGGCGTGGCTGATAGAAATTCTCATTCATTGCCATTCGCGAAGCCAGTGTCAGTGTGAATACGCTTTTAGAAGGGGCTCATCCCGGCCGTTAACATAACAAATAACAATCCAACTTGCAATACAGGCAGCCTTTGTAGTAGTAGTACTACTACAAGGCCCAGCATTCCCTGAGTGCACCGCGGCGTGGCTGATAGAAATTCTCATTTATTGCCATTTGCCAAGCCAGTGTCAGTGTGAATACGCTTTTAGAAGGGGCTCATCCCCGGCCGTTAACATAACAAATAACAATCCAACTTGCAATACAGGCATCCTTTGTAGTAGTACTACAAGGCCCAGCATTCCCTGAGTGCACCACGGCGTGGCTGATAGAAATTGTCATTCATTGCCATTTGCCAAGCCAGTGTCAGTGTGAATATGCTTTTAGAAGGGGCTCATCCCCGGGCATTAACATAACAAATAACAATCCAACTTGCAATACAGGCATCCTTTGTAGTAGTAGTACTACTACAACGCCCAGCATTCCCTGAGTGCACGGCGGCGTGGCTGATAGAAATTCTCAATCATTGCCATTTGCCAAGCCAGTGTCAGTGTGAATACGCTTTTAGAAGGGGCTCATCCCCGGCCGTTAACATAACAAATAACAATCCAACTTGCAATACAGGCATCCTTTGTAGTAGTACTACAAGGCCCAGCATTCCCTGAGTGCACCGCGGCGTGGCTGATAGAAATTCTCATTCATTGCCATTTGCCAAGCCAGTGTCAGTGTGAATACGCTTTTAGAAGGGGCTCATCCCCGGCCGTTAACATAACAAATAACAATCCAACTTGCAATACAGGCATCCTTTGTAGTAGTACTACAAGGCCCAGCATTCCCTGAGTGCACCGCTGCGTGGCTGATAGAAATTCTCATTCATTGCCATTTGCCAAGCCAGTGTCAGTGTGAATACGCTTTTAGAAGGGGCTCATCCCCGGCCGTTAACATAACAAATAACAATCCAACTTGCAATACAGGCATCCTTTGTAGTAGTACTACAAGGCCCAGCATTCCCTGAGTGCACCGCGGCGTGGCTGATAGAAATTCTCATTAATTGCCATTTGCCAAGCCAGTGTCCGTGTGAATACGCTTTTAGAAGGGGCTCATCCCCGGCCGTTAACATAACAAATAACAATCCAACTTGCAATACAGGCAGCCTTTGTAGTTGTAGTACTACTACAAGGCCCAGCATTCCCTGAGTGCACCACGGCGTGGCTGATAGAAATTCTCATTCATTGCCATTTGCCAAGCCAGTGTCAGTGTGAATACGCTTTTAGAAGGGGCTCACCCCCGGCCGTTAACATAACAAATAACAATCCAACTTGCAATACAGGCAGCCTTTGTACAACGCCCAGCATTCCCTGAGTGCACCGCGGCGTGGCTGATAGAAATTCTCATTCATTGCCATTTGCCAAGCCAGTGTCAGTGTGAATACGCTTTTAGAAGGGGCTCATCCCCGGCCATTAACATAACAAATAACAATCCAACTTGCAATACAGGCATCCTTTGTAGTAGTACTACAAGGTCCAGCATTCCCTGAGTGCACCGCGGCGTGGCTGATAGAAATTCTCATTCATTGCCATTCGCGAAGCCAGTGTCAGTGTGAATACGCTTTTAGAAGGGGCTCATCCCGGCCGTTAACATAACAAATAACAATCCAACTTGCAATACAGGCAGCCTTTGTAGTAGTACTACTACAAGGCCCAGCATTCCCTGAGTGCACCGCGGCGTGGCTGATAGAAATTCTCATTCATTGCCATTTGCCAAGCCAGTGTCAGTGTGAATACGCTTTTAGAAGGGGCTCATCCCCGGCCGTTAACATAACAAATAACAATCCAACTTGCAATACAGGCATCCTTTGTAGTACTACAAGGCCCAGCATTCCCTGAGTGCACCGCGGCGTGGCTGATAGAAATTCTCATTCATTGCCATTTGCCAAGCCAGTGTCAGTGTGAATACGCTTTTAGAAGGGGCTCATCCCTGGCCGTTAACATAACAAATAACAATCCAACTTCCAATACAGGCAGCCTTTGTAGTAGTACTACAAGGCCCAGCATTCCCTGAGTGCACCACGGCGTGGCTGATAGAAATTCTCATTCATTGCCATTTGCCAAGCCAGTGTCAGTGTGAATACGCTTTTAGAAGGGGCTCATCCCCGACCGTTAACATAACAAATAACAATCCAACTTGCAATACAGGCAGCCTTTGTACAAGGCCCAGCATTCCCTGAGTGCACCGCGGCGTGGCTAATAGAAATTCTCATTCATTGCCATTTGCCAAGCCAGTATCAGTGTGAATACGCTTTTAGAAGGGGCTCATCCCCGGCCGTTAAAATAACAAATAACAATCCAACTTGCAATACAGGCATCCTTTGTAGTAGTACTACAAGGCCCAGCATTCCCTGAGTGCACCGCTGCGTGGCTGATAGAAATTCTCATTCATTGCCATTTGCCAAGCCAGTGTCAGTGTGAATACGCTTTTAGAAGGGGCTCATCCCCGGCCGTTAACATAACAAATAACAATCCAACTTGCAATACAGGCATCCTTTGTAGTAGTACTACAAGGCCCAGCATTCCCTGAGTGCACCGCGGCGTGGCTGATAGAAATTCTCATTAATTGCCATTTGCCAAGCCAGTGTCCGTGTGAATACGCTTTTAGAAGGGGCTCATCCCCGGCCGTTAACATAACAAATAACAATCCAACTTGCAATACAGGCAGCCTTTGTAGTTGTAGTACTACTACAAGGCCCAGCATTCCCTGAGTGCACCACGGCGTGGCTGATAGAAATTCTCATTCATTGCCATTTGCCAAGCCAGTGTCAGTGTGAATACGCTTTTAGAAGGGGCTCACCCCCGGCCGTTAACATAACAAATAACAATCCAACTTGCAATACAGGCAGCCTTTGTACAACGCCCAGCATTCCCTGAGTGCACCGCGGCGTGGCTGATAGAAATTCTCATTCTTTGCCATTTGCCAAGCCAGTGTCAGTGTGAATACGCTTTTAGAAGGGGCTCATCCCCGGCCATTAACATAACAAATAACAATCCAACTTGCAATACAGGCATCCTTTGTAGTAGTACTACAAGGTCCAGCATTCCCTGAGTGCACCGCGGCGTGGCTGATAGAAATTCTCATTCATTGCCATTCGCGAAGCCAGTGTCAGTGTGAATACGCTTTTAGAAGGGGCTCATCCCGGCCGTTAACATAACAAATAACAATCCAACTTGCAATACAGGCAGCCTTTGTAGTAGTACTACTACAAGGCCCAGCATTCCCTGAGTGCACCGCGGCGTGGCTGATAGAAATTCTCATTCATTGCCATTTGCCAAGCCAGTGTCAGTGTGAATACGCTTTTAGAAGGGGCTCATCCCCGGCCGTTAACATAACAAATAACAATCCAACTTGCAATACAGGCATCCTTTGTAGTACTACAAGGCCCAGCATTCCCTGAGTGCACCGCGGCGTGGCTGATAGAAATTCTCATTCATTGCCATTTGCCAAGCCAGTGTCAGTGTGAATACGCTTTTAGAAGGGGCTCATCCCTGGCCGTTAACATAACAAATAACAATCCAACTTCCAATACAGGCAGCCTTTGTAGTAGTACTACAAGGCCCAGCATTCCCTGAGTGCACCACGGCGTGGCTGATAGAAATTCTCATTCATTGCCATTTGCCAAGCCAGTGTCAGTGTGAATACGCTTTTAGAAGGGGCTCATCCCCGACCGTTAACATAACAAATAACAATCCAACTTGCAATACAGGCAGCCTTTGTACAAGGCCCAGCATTCCCTGAGTGCACCGCGGCGTGGCTAATAGAAATTCTCATTCATTGCCATTTGCCAAGCCAGTATCAGTGTGAATACGCTTTTAGAAGGGGCTCATCCACGGCCATTAACATAACAAATAACAATCCAACTTGCAATACAGGCATCCTTTGTAGTAGTACTACTACAACGCCCAGCATTCCCTGAGTGCACGGCGGCGTGGCTGATAGAAATTCTCAATCATTGCCATTTGCCAAGCCAGAGTCAGTGTGAATACGCTTTTAGAAGGGGCTCATCCCCGGCCGTTAAAATAACAAATAACAATCCAACTTGCAATACAGGCATCCTTTGTAGTAGTACTACAAGGCCCAGCATTCCCTGAGTGCACCGCGGCGTGGCTGATAGAAATTCTCATTCATTGCCATTTGCCAAGCCAGTGTCAGTGTGAATACGCTTTTAGAAGGGGCTCATCCCCGGCCGTTAACATAACAAATAACAATCCAACTTGCAATACAGGCATCCTTTGTAGTAGTACTACAAGGCCCAGCATTCCCTGAGTGCACCGCGGCGTGGCTGATAGAAATTCTCATTCATTGCCATTTGCCAAGCCAGTGTCCGTGTGAATACGCTTTTAGAAGGGGCTCTTTCCCGGCCGTTAACATAACAAATAACAATCCAACTTGCAATACAGGCAGCCTTTGTAGTAGTAGTACTACTACAAGGCACAGCATTCCCTGAGTTCACCGCGGCATGGCTGATAGAAATTCTCATTCATTGCCATTTGCCAAGCCAGTGTCCGTGTGAATACGCTTTTAGAAGGGGCTCATCCCCGGCCGGTAACATAACAAATAACAATCCAACTTGCAATACAGGCAGCCTTTGTAGTAGTAGTACTACTACAAGGCACAGCATTCCCTGAGTTCACCGCGGCATGGCTGATAGAAATTCTCATTCATTGCCATTTGCCAAGCCAGTGTCAGTGTGAATACGCTTTTAGAAGGGGCTCATCCCCGGCCGTTAACATAACAAATAACAATCCAACTTGCAATACAGGCATCCTTTGTAGTACTACAAGGCCCAGCATTCCCTGAGTGCACCGCGGCGTGGCTGATAGAAATTCTCATTCATTGCCATTTGCCAAGCCAGTGTCAGTGTGAATACGCTTTTAGAAGGGGCTCATCCCTGGCCGTTAACATAACAAATAACAATCCAACTTGCAATACAGGCAGCCTTTGTAGTAGTACTACAAGGCCCAGCATTCCCTGAGTGCACCACGGCGTGGCTGATAGAAATTCTCATTCATTGCCATTTGCCAAGCCAGTGTCAGTGTGAATACGCTTTTAGAAGGGGCTCATCCCCGACCGTTAACATAACAAATAACAATCCAACTTGCAATACAGGCAGCCTTTGTACAACGCCCAGCATTCCCTGAGTGCACCGCGGCGTGGCTGATAGAAATTCTCATTCATTGCCATTCGCGAAGCCAGTGTCAGTGTGAATACGCTTTTAGAAGGGGCTCATCCCGGCCGTTAACATAACAAATAACAATCCAACTTGCAATACAGGCAGCCTTTGTAGTAGTAGTACTACTACAAGGCCCAGCATTCCCTGAGTGCACCGCGGCGTGGCTGATAGAAATTCTCATTTATTGCCATTTGCCAAGCCAGTGTCAGTGTGAATACGCTTTTAGAAGGGGCTCATCCCCGGCCGTTAACATAACAAATAACAATCCAACTTGCAATACAGGCATCCTTTGTAGTAGTACTACAAGGCCCAGCATTCCCTGAGTGCACCACGGCGTGGCTGATAGAAATTGTCATTCATTGCCATTTGCCAAGCCAGTGTCAGTGTGAATATGCTTTTAGAAGGGGCTCATCCCCGGGCATTAACATAACAAATAACAATCCAACTTGCAATACAGGCATCCTTTGTAGTAGTAGTACTACTACAACGCCCAGCATTCCCTGAGTGCACGGCGGCGTGGCTGATAGAAATTCTCAATCATTGCCATTTGCCAAGCCAGTGTCAGTGTGAATACGCTTTTAGAAGGGGCTCATCCCCGGCCGTTAACATAACAAATAACAATCCAACTTGCAATACAGGCATCCTTTGTAGTAGTACTACAAGGCCCAGCATTCCCTGAGTGCACCGCGGCGTGGCTGATAGAAATTCTCATTCATTGCCATTTGCCAAGCCAGTGTCAGTGTGAATACGCTTTTAGAAGGGGCTCATCCCCGGCCGTTAACATAACAAATAACAATCCAACTTGCAATACAGGCATCCTTTGTAGTAGTACTACAAGGCCCAGCATTCCCTGAGTGCACCGCTGCGTGGCTGATAGAAATTCTCATTCATTGCCATTTGCCAAGCCAGTGTCAGTGTGAATACGCTTTTAGAAGGGGCTCATCCCCGGCCGTTAACATAACAAATAACAATCCAACTTGCAATACAGGCATCCTTTGTAGTAGTACTACAAGGCCCAGCATTCCCTGAGTGCACCGCGGCGTGGCTGATAGAAATTCTCATTAATTGCCATTTGCCAAGCCAGTGTCCGTGTGAATACGCTTTTAGAAGGGGCTCATCCCCGGCCGTTAACATAACAAATAACAATCCAACTTGCAATACAGGCAGCCTTTGTAGTTGTAGTACTACTACAAGGCACAGCATTCCCTGAGTTCACCGCGGCATGGCTGATAGAAATTCTCATTCATTGCCATTTGCCAAGCCAGTGTCAGTGTGAATACGCTTTTAGAAGGGGCTCATCCCTGGCCGTTAACATAACAAATAACAATCCAACTTGCAATACAGGCAGCCTTTGTAGTAGTACTACAACGCCCAGCATTCCCTGAGTGCACCGCGGCGTGGCTGATAGAAATTCTCATTCATTGCCATTTGCCAAGCCAGTATCAGTGTGAATACGCTTTTATAAGGGGCTCATCCCCGTTGCATCCAACTTGCAATACAGGCAGCCTTTGTAGTAGTACTACTACAAGGCCCAGCATTCCCTGAGTGCACCGCGGCGTGGCTGATAGAAATTCTCATTCATTGCCATTTGCCAAGCCAGTGTCAGTGTGAATACGCTTTTAGAAGGGGCTCATCCCCGGCCGTTAACATAACAAATAACAATCCAACTTGCAATACAGGCATCCTTTGTACAACGCCCAGCATTCCCTGAGTGCACCGCGGCGTGGCTAATAGAAATTCTCATTCATTGCCATTTGCCAAGCCAGTATCAGTGTGAATACGCTTTTAGAAGGGGCTCATCCACGGCCATTAACATAACAAATAACAATCCAACTTGCAATACAGGCATCCTTTGTAGTAGTACTACTACAACGCCCAGCATTCCCTGAGTGCACGGCGGCGTGGCTGATAGAAATTCTCAATCATTGCCATTTGCCAAGCCAGAGTCAGTGTGAATACGCTTTTAGAAGGGGCTCATCCCCGGCCGTTAAAATAACAAATAACAATCCAACTTGCAATACAGGCATCCTTTGTAGTAGTACTACAAGGCCCAGCATTCCCTGAGTGCACCGCGGCGTGGCTGATAGAAATTCTCATTCATTGCCATTTGCCAAGCCAGTGTCAGTGTGAATACGCTTTTAGAAGGGGCTCATCCCCGGCCGTTAACATAACAAATAACAATCCAACTTGCAATACATGCAGCCTTTGTAGTAGTAGTACTACTACAAGGCACAGCATTCCCTGAGTGCACCGCGGCATGGCTGATAGAAATTCTCATTCATTGCCATTTGCCAAGCCAGTGTCAGTGTGAATACGCTTTTAGAAGGGGCTCATCCCTGGCCGTTAACATAACAAATAACAATCCAACTTGCAATACAGGCAGCCTTTGTAGTAGTACTACAAGGCCCAGCATTCCCTGAGTGCACCACGGCGTGGCTGATAGAAATTCTCATTCATTGCCATTTGCCAAGCCAGTATCAGTGTGAATACGCTTTTATAAGGGGCTCATCCCCTTTGCATCCAACTTGCAATACAGGCAGCCTTTGTAGTAGTACTACAAGGCCCAGCATTCCCTGAGTGCACCGCGGCGTGGCTGATAGAAATTCTCATTCATTGCCATTTGCCAAGCCAGTGTCAGTGTGAATACGCTTTTAGAAGGGGCTCATCCCTGGCCGTTAACATAACAAATAACAATCCAACTTGCAATACAGGCAGCCTTTGTAGTAGTACTACAAGGCCCAGCATTCCCTGAGTGCACCACGGCGTGGCTGATAGAAATTCTCATTCATTGCCATTTGCCAAGCCAGTGTCAGTGTGAATACGCTTTTAGAAGGGGCTCACCCCCGGCCGTTAACATAACAAATAACAATCCAACTTGCAATACAGGCAGCCTTTGTACAACGCCCAGCATTCCCTGAGTGCACCGCGGCGTGGCTGATAGAAATTCTCATTCATTGCCATTTGCCAAGCCAGTGTCAGTGTGAATACGCTTTTAGAAGGGGCTCATCCCCGGCCATTAACATAACAAATAACAATCCAACTTGCAATACAGGCATCCTTTGTAGTAGTACTACAAGGTCCAGCATTCCCTGAGTGCACCGCGGCGTGGCTGATAGAAATTCTCATTCATTGCCATTCGCGAAGCCAGTGTCAGTGTGAATACGCTTTTAGAAGGGGCTCATCCCGGCCGTTAACATAACAAATAACAATCCAACTTGCAATACAGGCAGCCTCTGTAGTAGTACTACTACAAGGCCCAGCATTCCCTGAGTGCACCGCAGCGTGGCTGATAGAAATTCTCATTCATTGCCATTTGCCAAGCCAGTGTCAGTGTGAATACGCTTTTAGAAGGGGCTCATCCCTGGCCGTTAACATAACAAATAACAATCCAACTTCCAATACAGGCAGCCTTTGTAGTAGTACTACAAGGCCCAGCATTCCCTGAGTGCACCACGGCGTGGCTGATAGAAATTCTCATTCATTGCCATTTGCCAAGCCAGTGTCAGTGTGAATACGCTTTTAGAAGGGGCTCATCCCCGGCCGTTAACATAACAAATAACAATCCAACTTGCAATACAGGCATCCTTTGTAGTACTACAAGGCCCAGCATTCCCTGAGTGCACCGCGGCGTGGCTGATAGAAATTCTCATTCATTGCCATTTGCCAAGCCAGTGTCAGTGTGAATACGCTTTTAGAAGGGGCTCATCCCTGGCCGTTAACATAACAAATAACAATCCAACTTCCAATACAGGCAGCCTTTGTAGTAGTACTACAAGGCCCAGCATTCCCTGAGTGCACCACGGCGTGGCTGATAGAAATTCTCATTCATTGCCATTTGCCAAGCCAGTGTCAGTGTGAATACGCTTTTAGAAGGGGCTCATCCCCGACCGTTAACATAACAAATAACAATCCAACTTGCAATACAGGCAGCCTTTGTACAACGCCCAGCATTCCCTGAGTGCACCGCGGCGTGGCTGATAGAAATTCTCATTCATTGCCATTTGCCAAGCCAGTATCAGTGTGAATACGCTTTTAGAAGGGGCTCATCCCCGGCCATTAACATAACAAATAACAATCCAACTTGCAATACAGGCATCCTTTGTAGTAGTACTACTACAACGCCCAGCATTCCCTGAGTGCACCGCGGCGTGGCTGATAGAAATTCTCAATCATTGCCATTTGCCAAGCCAGAGTCAGTGTGAATACGCTTTTAGAAGGGGCTCATCCCCGGCCGTTAAAATAACAAATAACAATCCAACTTGCAATACAGGCATCCTTTGTAGTAGTACTACAAGGCCCAGCATTCCCTGAGTGCACCGCGGCGTGGCTGATAGAAATTCTCATTCATTGCCATTTGCCAAGCCAGTGTCAGTGTGAATACGCTTTTGGAAGGGGTTCATACCCGGCCGTTAACATAACAAATAACAATCCAACTTGCAATACAGGCAGCCTTTGTAGTAGTAGTAGTAGTACTACTACAAGGCACAGCATTCCCTGAGTGCACCGCGGCATGGCTGATAGAAATTCTCATTCATTGCCATTTGCCAAGCCAGTGTCAGTGTGAATACGCTTTTAGAAGGGGCTCATCCCTGGCCGTTAACATAACAAATAACAATCCAACTTGCAATACAGGCAGCCTTTGTAGTAGTGCTACAACGCCCAGCATTCCCTGAGTGCACCGCGGCGTGGCTGATAGAGATTCTCATTCATTGCCATTTGCCAAGCCAGTATCAGTGTGAATACGCTTTTATAAGGGGCTCATCCCCTTTGCATCTAACTTGCAATACAGGCAGCCTTTGTAGTAGTACTACAAGGCCCAGCATTCCCTGAGTGCACCGCGGCGTGGCTGATAGAAATTCTCATTCATTGCCATTTGCCAAGCCAGTGTCAGTGTGAATACGCTTTTAGAAGGGGCTCACCCCCGGCCGTTAACATAACAAATAACAATCCAACTTGCAATACAGGCAGCCTTTGTACAACGCCCAGCATTCCCTGAGTGCACCGCGGCGTGGCTGATAGAAATTCTCATTCATTGCCATTTGCCAAGCCAGTACCAGTGTGAATACGCTTTTAGAAGGGGCTCATCCCCGGCCATTAACATAACAAATAACAATCCAACTTGCAATACAGGCATCCTTTGTAGTAGTACTACAAGGTCCAGCATTCCCTGAGTGCACCGCGGCGTGGCTGATAGAAATTCTCATTCATTGCCATTCGCGAAGCCAGTGTCAGTGTGAATACGCTTTTAGAAGGGGCTCATCCCGGCCGTTAACATAACAAATAACAATCCAACTTGCAATACAGGCAGCCTTTGTAGTAGTACTACTACAAGGCCCAGCATTCCCTGAGTGCACCGCGGCGTGGCTGATAGAAATTCTCATTTATTGCCATTTGCCAAGCCAGTGTCAGTGTGAATACGCTTTTAGAAGGGGCTCATCCCCGGCCGTTAACATAACAAATAACAATCCAACTTGCAATACAGGCATCCTTTGTAGTAGTACTACAAGGCCCAGCATTCCCTGAGTGCACCGCGGCGTGACTGATAGAAATTCTCATTCATTGCCATTTGCCAAGCCAGTGTCAGTGTGAATACGCTTTTAGAAGGGGCTCATCCCTGGCCGTTAACATAACAAATAACAATCCAACTTGCAATACAGGCAGCCTTTGTAGTAGTACTACAAGCACAGTAGAAGGAAGTCGTCACCACTCTCAATCTTCACAGCATGGAACAGGCAGATAGATGCAAGTGGAGTCAGGGTTTCCTCATTTAAGCAAACTTCGGACGGTGCTCAGCATAAAAACAGACAGTCTTGTAGTATAATATAGATGAAAGAAATGAAAATGCGGCACTCACCCGTTTGCAAATCTTTTTAACTTTATTGTGTCACCTTGGCGAGGATAAAAAATACCCTCCCGGCCGTCCAATAGTTTCGGGGGTAGGCTCTTTAACCGAGCCCCTCTCTAAATATATTGACTGGCTGCTGAGGCCCTTACTAAAAAGTATTCCATCATACATTAAAGATACTAACGAGTTTTTGAATGTTGTTAGTAATTTTTCATGGGAAAAAGATTTCTACCTCACGTCTATAGACGTTGAAAGTCTCTACACCAGAATCCCTCACGACATAGGTGTAGATACAGTGAAAAGAGTTCTCTCCTTAGCTAAGAAGAGTGAAAACTTCATCTCTTTTGTCAGTGAAGGTTTAGATTTTATCCTCACACATAATGCCTTTAAATTTAATGATAAATGGTATATACAAAATAACGGAACAGCCATGGGAACCCCAGTAGCTTGTACGTTGGCTAATATTTTTTTAGGGGTTTTTGAGGATAGATATATCATTACACATTTGAATCCATTCCTAACTAAGATTAAATTATTTGTCAGATTTGTTGACGATATTTTTATGGTTTGGTCCGGTACAAAATCAGAATTCGAACTTTTTGTCACATACTTGAATGATTCTAATAAAATGAACATGAAGTTTACAAGTAAAATTGACCCTGTGGAGTTAGACTTTCTTGACGTAAAATTAACAATCAAGGGGAATATATTACATACGGAAGGTTTTAGGAAACCAACTGCTACAAATTCTTTACTACGTTACGATAGTTTCCACCCCCTACACGTCAGGAAAGCAATCCCATACGGTCAATTTATAAGGCTAAGACGCATAAATGACACAGATGAATCTTTTCTTAAACAGGCAAACGCCCTAAAAAAACGATTATTAGGAAGAGGTTTCCCGCCTGATATATTAAATAAAGCCATGAATACTGCATTCATGAAAAATCAGAACGATTTGTTAAAACCAAAGAAATATAAAAATAGGAATGAAAAGGAGGGAAAAAGATTCATCTTTACTTTCAAATATACTGGTCAAGCACAAATCATCAAAAATGCGATTTATAAATATTGGCATTTAATCGAAGAAGATTCAAGTCTGAGAAATATAGCCATAAAAAAACCTTTGATCTCGTTCAGACGAAGTACCACACTAAAAGACAATCTAGTACATAGTAGATTTTCTGAAATTAAACATAATTGGCTTGACAAACAAATCCCGAAAGGGAACCATCGATGTGGAAATTGCGCCTTCTGTAGGTTTAACCTCCAGGCAAAAATATTGAATTTTGGGGGTATCACACAAAAAATAGAACAATTTATTAGTTGCAAAACTAAATTCGTAGTCTATATCATTTTTTGTCCTTGTGGACGATTTTATATAGGAAAAACCATCAGATGCCTATATGTTAGATTCAGAGAACACTGTAAATCTATAACAACAAATGAGGGAGCTCCCAGGTTAATCCACCATATGAATAAAGCCCATGGTGGAGACTCTAATCTATTGAGGTTCGCAGGTATTGAACATGTCCCAATTCCTGAAAATGGGGGGGATAGACATAGGATATTATTGAGAAAAGAATCAGGATGGATTATCCGTACCAATGCAATGGGACCTGCCGGCCTAAATGATAAAAATGACATGGCTGTCTTTCTATAACAATCTTTATATTTGTTCTTATAGTTTTTGTTTTTAATTTGCCACACATATGATGTATGTGTTGCTTTTTATCCTCACTTATGTGTACAACAGTGTAACTATGCTTTCTGTAAAGGAACAATGAACGGCTTCCTATATCATATCCATTATGGTGTACAAACAAAAAATGGCTATGTAAGGATAAAACTATTTATTTATAGTGTATTTAACTGAATACAGTTCTTTGCTCCATCCCCCGAATAATTCATCAAAAGTTTCCATTCTAATTAATCTACATATATATGTATATATTTTCTTAAAATCGAACTCACCTATCGTTGTCTGATGTGTCAGTGATGGAAGTTTTGCTTCTTTGCGGCCTTCAGGTCAGAATAAGGTGTGAATGGAGCCCTTTTCTTTGAAAGGTAAAAGTGATGCTTGCTTTGTGAAAAGAAATTAACATAAAGGGGTGTGTTCCAGAAGCTGTTCACTGTTGCTACATGCGTTACTATGGAAGCTGCAGCTGTTGGTAGTTTAAAAGAACGCCTCCAGCAGTGACGTACTAGGTCAGAAGAAGCGCAATCTCCAGCGCGAAACAGGCTGTAACCTACAACTAGCTGTCCTCCCTGTAATGCTTTTATCCTCGCCAAGGTGACACAATAAAGTTAAAAAGATTTGCAAACGGGTGAGTGCCGCATTTTCATTTCTTTCATCTATATAGTAGTACTACAAGGCCCAGCATTCCCTGAGTGCACCACGGCGTGGCTGATAGAAATTGTCATTCATTGCCATTTGCCAAGCCAGTGTCAGTGTGAATATGCTTTTAGAAGGGGCTCATCCCCGACCGTTAACATAACAAATAACAATCCAACTTGCAATACAGGCAGCCTTTGTACAACGCCCAGCATTCCCTGAGTGCACCGCGGCGTGGCTGATAGAAATTCTCATTCATTTCCATTTGCCAAGCCAGTATCAGTGTGAATACGCTTTTAGAAGGGGCTCATCCCCGGGCATTAACATAACAAATAACAATCCAACTTGCAATACAGGCATCCTTTGTAGTAGTAGTACTACTACAACGCCCAGCATTCCCTGAGTGCACGGCGGCGTGGCTGATAGAAATTCTCAATCATTGCCATTTGCCAAGCCAGTGTCAGTGTGAATACGCTTTTAGAAGGGGCTCATCCCCGGCCGTTAACATAACAAATAACAATCCAACTTGCAATACAGGCATCCTTTGTAGTAGTACTACAAGGCCCAGCATTCCCTGAGTGCACCGCGGCGTGGCTGATAGAAATTCTCATTCATTGCCATTTGCCAAGCCAGTATCAGTGTGAATACGCTTTTAGAAGGGGCTCATCCCCGGCCATTAACATAACAAATAACAATCCAACTTGCAATACAGGCATCCTTTGTAGTAGTACTACAAGGCCCAGCATTCCCTGAGTGCACCACGGCGTGGGTGATAGAAATTCTCATTCATTGCCATTTGCCAAGCCAGTGTCAGTGTGAATACGCTTTTAGAAGGGGCTCATCCCCGACCGTTAACATAACAAATGACAATCCAACTTGCAATACAGGCAGCCTTTGTACAACGCCCAGCATTCCCTGAGTGCACCGCGGCGTGGCTGATAGAAATTCTCATTCATTGCCATTTGCCAAGCCAGTATCAGTGTGAATACGCTTTTAGAAGGGGCTCATCCCCGGCCATTAACATAACAAATAACAATCCAACTTGCAATACAGGCATCCTTTGTAGTAGTACTACAAGGTCCAGCATTCCCTGAGTGAACCGCGGCGTGGCTGATAGAAATTCTCATTCATTGCCATTCGCGACGCCAGTGTCTGTGTGAATACGCTTTTAGAAGGGGCTCATCCCCGGCCATTAACATAACAAATAACAATCCAACTTGCAATACAGGCAGCCTTTGTAGTAGTACTACAACGCCCAGCATTCCCTGAGTGCACCGCGGCGTGGCTGATAGAAATTCTCATTCATTGCCATTTGCCAAGCCAGTATCAGTGTGAATACGCTTTTATAAGGGGCTCATCCCCGTTGCATCCAACTTGCAATACAGGCAGCCTTTGTAGTAGTACTACTACAAGGCACAGCATTCCCTGAGTGCACCGCGGCATGGCTGATAGAAATTCTCATTCATTGCCATTTGCCAAGCCAGTGTCAGTGTGAATACGCTTTTATAAGGGGCTCATCCCCGTTGCATCCAACTTGCAATACAGGCAGCCTTTGAAGTAGTACTACTACAAGGCACAGCATTCCCTGAGTGCACCGCGGCATGGCTGATAGAAATTCTCATTCATTGCCATTTGCCAAGCCAGTATCAGTGTGAATACGCTTTTATAAGGGGCTCATCCCCGTTGCATCCAACTTGCAATACAGGCAGCCTTTGTAGTAGTACTACTACAAGGCCCAGCATTCCCTGAGTGCACCGCGGCGTGGCTGATAGAAATTCTCATTCATTGCCATTTGCCAAGCCAGTGTCAGTGTGAATACGCTTTTAGAAGGGGCTCATCCCCGGCCGTTAACATAACAAATAACAATCCAACTTGCAATACAGGCAGCCTTTGTAGTAGTACTACAAGGCCCAGCATTCCCTGAGTGCACCACGGCGTGGCTGATAGAAATTCTCATTCATTGCCATTTGCCAAGCCAGTGTCAGTGTGAATACGCTTTTAGAAGGGGCTCATCCCCGGCCGTTAACATAACAAATAACAATCCAACTTGCAATACAGGCAGCCTTTGTAGTAGTACTACAAGGCCCAGCATTCCCTGAGTGCACTGCGGCGTGGCTGATAGAAATTCTCATTCATTGCCATTTGCCAAGCCAGTGTCAGTGTGAATACGCTTTTAGAAGGGGCTCATCCCCGGCCGTTAACATAACAAATAACAATCCAACTTGCAATACAGGCAGCCTTTGTAGTAGTACTACAAGGCCCAGCATTCCCTGAGTGCACCACGGCGTGGCTGATAGAAATTCTCATTCATTGCCATTTGCCAAGCCAGTGTCAGTGTGAATACGCTTTTAGAAGGGGCTCATCCCCGGCCGTTAACATAACAAATAACAATCCAACTTGCAATACAGGCAGCCTTTGTAGTAGTACTACAAGGCCCAGCATTCCCTGAGTGCACCGCGGCGTGGCTGATAGAAATTCTCATTCATTGCCATTTGCCAAGCCAGTGTCAGT
Source organism: Rhinoderma darwinii (assembly GCF_050947455.1). Classification (NCBI taxonomy): domain Eukaryota; kingdom Metazoa; phylum Chordata; class Amphibia; order Anura; family Rhinodermatidae; genus Rhinoderma; species Rhinoderma darwinii. The sequence goes on from NC_134698.1 coordinate 32,239,426, forward strand.
GTGAATACGCTTTTAGAAGGGGCTCATCCCCGGCCGTTAACATAACAAATAACAATCCAACTTGCAATACAGGCAGCCTTTGTACAACGCCCAGCATTCCCTGAGTGCACCGCGGCGTGGCTGATAGAAATTCTCATTCATTGCCATTTGCCAAGCCAGTATCAGTGTGAATACGCTTTTAGAAGGGGCTCATCCCCGGCCATTAACATAACAAATAACAATCCAACTTGCAATACAGGCATCCTTTGTAGTAGTACTACAAGGTCCAGCATTCCCTGAGTGCACCGCGGCGTGGCTGATAGAAATTCTCATTCACTGCCATTCGCGAAGCCAGTGTCAGTGTGAATACGCTTTTAGAAGGGGCTCATCCCGGCCGTTAACATAACAAATAACAATCCAACTTGCAATACAGGCAGCCTTTGTAGTAGTACTACTACAAGGCCCAGCATTCCCTGAGTGCACCGCGGCGTGGCTGATAGAAATTCTCATTCATTGCCATTTGCCAAGCCAGTGTCAGTGTGAATACGCTTTTAGAAGGGGCTCATCCCCGGCCGTTAACATAACAAATAACAATCCAACTTGCAATACAGGCAGCCTTTGTAGTAGTACTACAAGGCCCAGCATTCCCTGAGTGCACCACGGCGTGGGTGATAGAAATTCTCATTCATTGCCATTTGCCAAGCCAGTGTCAGTGTGAATACGCTTTTAGAAGGGGCTCATCCCCGACCGTTAACATAACAAATAACAATCCAACTTGCAATACAGGCAGCCTTTGTACAACGCCCAGCATTCCCTGAGTGCACCGCGGCGTGGCTGATAGAAATTCTCATTCATTGCCATTTGCCAAGCCAGTATCAGTGTGAATACGCTTTTAGAAGGGGCTCATCCCCGGCCATTAACATAACAAATAACAATCCAACTTGCAATACAGGCATCCTTTGTAGTAGTACTACAAGGTCCAGCATTCCCTGAGTGAACCGCGGCGTGGCTGATAGAAATTCTCATTCATTGCCATTCGCGACGCCAGTGTCAGTGTGAATACGCTTTTAGAAGGGGCTCATCCCCGGCCATTAACATAACAAATAACAATCCAACTTGCAATACAGGCAGCCTTTGTAGTAGTACTACAACGCCCAGCATTCCCTGAGTGCACCGTGGCGTGGCTGATAGAAATTCTCATTCATTGCCATTTGCCAAGCCAGTATCAGTGTGAATACGCTTTTATAAGGGGCTCATCCCCGTTGCATCCAACTTGCAATACAGGCAGCCTTTGTAGTAGTACTACTACAAGGCACAGCATTCCCTGAGTGCACCGCGGCATGGCTGATAGAAATTCTCATTCATTGCCATTTGCCAAGCCAGTGTCAGTGTGAATACGCTTTTATAAGGGGCTCATCCCCGTTGCATCCAACTTGCAATACAGGCAGCCTTTGTAGTAGTACTACAACGCCCAGCATTCCCTGAGTGCACCGCGGCGTGGCTGATAGAAATTCTCATTCATTGCCATTTGCCAAGCCAGTATCAGTGTGAATACGCTTTTATAAGGGGCTCATCCCCGTTGCATCCAACTTGCAATACAGGCAGCCTTTGTAGTAGTACTACTACAAGGCCCAGCATTCCCTGAGTGCACCGCGGCGTGGCTGATAGAAATTCTCATTCATTGCCATTTGCCAAGCCAGTGTCAGTGTGAATACGCTTTTAGAAGGGGCTCATCCCCGGCCGTTAACATAACAAATAACAATCCAACTTGCAATACAGGCAGCCTTTGTAGTAGTACTACAAGGCCCAGCATTCCCTGAGTGCACCACGGCGTGGCTGATAGAAATTCTCATTCATTGCCATTTGCCAAGCCAGTGTCAGTGTGAATACGCTTTTAGAAGGGGCTCATCCCCGACCGTTAACATAACAAATAACAATCCAACTTGCAATACAGGCAGCCTTTGTAGTAGTACTACAACGCCCAGCATTCCCTGAGTGCACCACAGCGTGGCTGATAGAAATTCTCATTCATTGCCATTTGCCAAGCCAGTATCAGTGTGAATACGCTTTTATAAGGGGCTCATCCCCGTTGCATCAAACTTGCAATACAGGCAGCCTTTGTAGTAGTACTACTACAAGGCACAGCATTCCCTGAGTGCACCGCGGCATGGCTGATAGAAATTCTCATTCATTGCCATTTGCCAAGCCAGTGTCAGTGTGAATACGCTTTTATAAGGGGCTCATCCCCGTTGCATCCAACTTGCAATACAGGCAGCCTTTGTAGTAGTACTACAACGCCCAGCATTCCCTGAGTGCACCGCGGCGTGGCTGATAGAAATTCTCATTCATTGCCATTTGCCAAGCCAGTATCAGTGTGAATACGCTTTTATAAGGGGCTCATCCCCGTTGCATCAAACTTGCAATACAGGCAGCCTTTGTTGTAGTACTACAAGGCCCAGCATTCCCTGAGTGCACCGCGGCATGACTGATAGAAATTCTCATTCATTGCCATTTGCCAAGCCAGTGTCCGTGTGAATACGCTTTTAGAAGGGGCTCATCCCTGGCCGTTAACATAACAAATAACAATCCAACTTGCAATACAGGCAGCCTTTGTAGTAGTACTACAAGGCCCAGCATTCCCTGAGTGCACCGCGGCGTGGCTGATAGAAATTCTCATTCATTGCCATTTGCCAAGCCAGTGTCAGTGTGAATACGCTTTTAGAAGGGGCTCACCCCCGGCCGTTAACATAACAAATAACAATCCAACTTGCAATACAGGCAGCCTTTGTACAACGCCCAGCATTCCCTGAGTGCACCGCGGCGTGGCTGATAGAAATTCTCATTCATTGCCATTCGCGAAGCCAGTGTCAGTGTGAATACGCTTTTAGAAGGGGCTCATCCCTGGCCATTAACATAACAAATAACAATCCAACTTGCAATACAGGCATCCTTTGTAGTAGTACTACAAGGTCCAGCATTCCCTGAGTGCACCGCGGCGTGGCTGATAGAAATTCTCATTCATTGCCATTCGCAAAGCCAGTGTCAGTGTGAATACGCTTTTAGAAGGGGCTCATCCCGGCCGTTAACATAACAAATAACAATCCAACTTGCAATACAGGCAGCCTTTGTAGTAGTACTACTACAAGGCCCAGCATTCCCTGAGTGCACCGCGGCGTGGCTGATAGAAATTCTTATTCATTGCCATTTGCCAAGCCAGTGTCAGTGTGAATACGCTTTTAGAAGGGGCTCATCCCCGGCCGTTAACATAACAAATAACAATCCAACTTGCAATACAGGCATCCTTTGTAGTAGTACTACAAGGCCCAGCATTCCCTGAGTGCACCGCGGCGTGGCTGATAGAAATTCTCATTCATTGCCATTTGCCAAGCCAGTGTCAGTGTGAATACGCTTTTAGAAGGGGCTCATCCCTGGCCGTTAACATAACAAATAACAATCCAACTTGCAATACAGGCAGCCTTTGTAGTAGTAGTACTACAAGGCCCAGCATTCCCTGAGTGCACCATGGCGTGGCTGATAGAAATTCTCATTCATTGCCATTTGCCAAGCCAGTGTCAGTGTGAATACGCTTTTAGAAGGGGCTCATCCCGACCGTTAACATAACAAATAACAATCCAACTTGCAATACAGGCAGCCTTTGTACAACGCCCAGCATTCCCTGAGTGCACCGCGGCGTGGCTGATATAAATTCTCATTTATTGCCATTTGCCAAGCCAGTATGTGAATACGCTTTTAGAAGGGGCTTATCCCCCGGGTTTTGAATCAACTTGCTGCACTCCAGCAGTGAAATGTCTGGTAAAAAAAAGGTTGTGAAAGGACGGGGTAGATTAAAAAACACCCATGCCGTGTCCTCTTCCAGACCAAATGTTGGATCTGTTGGTGCCAGACCCAGTACCAGCATTTGTGGCACAAGACATGTGCCCAGTTCGACTAGTAGCAGCAGCCATGTGCCTGCTGGTAGTAGTAGCAGTATCAGCAAGCCAGACTTGTGCATCTCCTCCGGTGGGCGGGTTACTTTAGACAATATGGCCATTGTGGACTGGTTGGCTGGCTCGCGGTCATCTCAGCAGGAAGACTCTGACGATCTGGCTTCAAGCCAGGTTTCGTTGGATTCCAGATCCTCTACAGTTCCTTGGCACAGTGACAGTAGTAATATGGGTATTTCTAGCATTTCCATTCCATAATCTATGTCTTCACTCCCCCTTCCTAGCGGGAATCCATCTTTCCTGAGAGTCCTAAGAGACATCTCCTCGGGTGCGAAGGAAGATACTGAACAACATAGTGATGATGATTTGTTTTCCGCGAGTCAGCCAACGGAGTGTGTTGCGGCGGTGGTGGAAGTGGAAGCGGTGTCCGAGACGCATAGCTGTGGTAGTGGGGGTGTTGGTGGTGGTAGCCGTGGTGGCAGACGCAGTAATGAGGGGGGCATGGAGCCCGCCATGATGTCATATCACATTCACAACACAGTGACAGAAATGGCGGGGATGATGAGGAGGGCTATGATGATGATGTTGTTTTAGACAGGACGTGGGAACCAGGTGACGAGGTGATGACGGCGTCAGAGGAGGAGGGTAGTAGTGGCGGCACTGGCCGTGATAAACAGCCAAGCCGAGGTAGGGGCAGAAGTCAATCTGCAAAGCGTTGCAGCGGTAGGGTCAGCTCAGGAGCCGGTGACAGCGACACTGATGCTGGTGTAGGCTCCCAAAAAAAGCCTGCCAGACAAGGGGCAAGCTTGGGTGGTGGTGGACATGGTACTACCTCTTTACGATACTCTGCCGTGTGGCAATTTTTCTGTACCTTCCCGGAGGACGAAAACATGGCATAGTGCTGTATCTGCAAGCAGAAAGTAAGGCGTGGGCAGGGCAGCAATCTAGGAACTACCGCTCTACGTAAACACATGGAGCGGCATCACAAGGCCATGTGGGACAATCGACATGCCCCACCATCATCATGTACATCTAATGAAGACCCCTCTGCCGCTGCTGCTGCTGCTCCGAGTCCCTGTCATCTAAGTAGTAGCCAGGCCTTATCCACCATGTCGTTGTCATCATCATCATCACTGTCATCTAGTGCTCCTCCTACGTCCCGTCAGTTATCCATTACGGAATCGTGGTCCAATAAGCAACAATATATACCCAGTCATCCACTTGTCGTGCGGTTTAATTCACACCTGGCTAAGTTGTTGGTGGTGCAGTCGCTGCCGTACCACCTGGTCGACTACGCCGGCTTCAAGCAATTGATGGCGTGCGCTCAGACTAGGTGGCGAATACCTAGCCGACATTACTTCTCCAAAACAGCTGTCCCTGCCTTGCACAAGCACGTGGAGGAAAAGGTATGCCAGCCCTTGCAATTATCTGTGTGCAGCAGGGTACATGCCACCGTCGACACGTGGAGCAGCAACTATGAGCAGGGACAGTACATGTCTTTCACGGCCCACTGGGTCAATATTTTGCAGTCCGATGCACCACCGCAGCAATGCCAGGCATTACCACCTCCACGCTTGTATCTTTCTGGTTCAACTCCGGACACCAGGCGCCTACCATCCTCCTCCTCCTACTCCTCCTCCTCCTCCTTGCCCTCCTCAATGGAGGTCTTCCCAGTCCCGGACAGGACACAGCGTATCTTCCACTCCTCCTCCCTCCTCTTTTCATAGGTGCAAGGTGAAGCGCCACAACGCTGTCTTACACCTGCTGAGCCTGGGCGAGAAAAGCCACACAGGGCAGGAGCTGCTGCTGTGCATCAAGGAGGAAATCGCACGCTGGCTGTCTCCTCTGAAACTCACACTGGGCAATGTTGTCTCTGATAACGGGAAGAACGTTGTGGCTGCACTGCGTCTAGGTCACCTGACACACGCTCCTTGCATGGCACATGTGATCAATCTGGTCATAACACGCTTCTTAAAGTCATATGTTGGTTTGAAGGGTGTGCTGGCCATGTCCAGGAGGGTTTGCGTTCGCTTTAGACGTTCGTATGCATTTAAGCACGCCCTCCTGGACTTGCAGCGTCAAAACAATCTCCAAGAACACAGCCTGATTTGCGACGTTCCAACACGCTGGAATTCCAGCCTGCACATGTTGGACCGTCTGTACGAACAGCGGAAAGCCGTGAATGATTTCCTGATGCAGCGTTTGGAGCCACTGTAATTTCGAGCTCAGGCACTGGCAGCTGGTTAGAGATGCATGTCGCGTTTTGAGGCCCTTTGAAGAGGCCACACGATTTGTGAGCCGTGACGCTAGCGGAATGAACGATGTTATGCCGCTGATATTCATTATGGAGCAAACGCTCACAGCGATGATTCAGCAAAGGATGGAGGAAGGATCACATCTGGCTATGGATGAGGAGGAGGAGGAGGATGAGGAAACAGGACCTGAGGAGGAGCTGGATTTGGAGATGGAATCACAGGAAGGGATAGGGGACGAGGCAGCCGCACAACATGACAGTGATGGTGATGACGAGTCTGACGATGACCTTGATGATGGACAAGCATGGCAGTATGGGGCGGAGATGGAGCCAACCGGGCCCTCTGAAACGCTGGCCAGGATGGCGAGCTGTATGCTTCGTTACTTGCGCGCTGACTGTCGTATTGTTAGCATGAAGCAAAGAGATGAGTACTGGATAGCCACACTTTTAGACCCTCTGTATAAAGCCAGAATGGGGGAGTTTTTTGCGCCTTCCGATAGGGAGGCAAAATTGGATTATTATCGAGAGAAGATATGCAGCCAGCTTGTCACGGCTTTCAAACGGCAAACACCTGCTGCAAGCATGTCTGACCGGGGGGCCACTCTCCGCTCCCCACTGTCTCATCGTTCCACTGCCTCTGGCAGAGCTACCTCTGCAATAGGCGGTAGCAGCGGCAGCAGCCAATTCAGTTTGGAAAATATGATGACAACATTTTTACATCCAATACCCCGACCTGACACACATCGTAGTCACCAAAGGGATGTTCACCATCACCAGGTGCAGCACCTAAACAACCAGGTTCACTCGTACCTGGACTGTGCCCTTTCTCCGTCAGAAATGCTGATCCCAGACCCCATGGACATCTGGGTCAGCAGATTGGATCATTGGCAAGAACTGGCCCAGTTTGCCATGGGTGTACTGTCTTGTCCACCCTCCAGTTTAGCGTCAGAGAGGGTATTCAGCGCGGCAGGGGGCTTCGTCACCCCTAAGCGAACAAGATTGTCCGCCAACAGCTTGGAAAATCTCACGTTTCTGAAAATGAATCAAGCGTGGATCCGTGAGGATTTTAAAACCCCTGTGCCTGATGCCACTGATAAAGATCTGACATTGCTGCTGCCGCTGCCGCCTGCTACTGCCACCTGCTACTACGGGATTCTGTCCTGTCCACTCTTTTTTTAATGTGCCGCTGTTGGTGCTGCTACTACTTCTACCACCAATCCACCCCCAGTGCCGTCTGCTACAAGCGGGCCTGCCCCACCACAGGGCTTTGTACTGTGACTATCCAGTGTCTTTTAATGTGCTGCTACTACTACTACCACCCCTGCTGTCCGTTGGCTACCTCTACTACCACCAATACACCTCCACTGCCGTCTGCTACAAGCAGGCCTGAGGCCTGCCCCACCACAGGGCTTTGTCCTGTGACTGTTTAGTGTCATTTAATGTGCTGCTACTACTACTACCACCACCCTTGCTGTCTGTTGGCTACCTCTACTACCACCAATACACCTCCACTGCCATCTGCTACAAGCACGCCTGAGGCCAGCCCCACCACAGGGCTTTGTCCTCCTGTGACTGTCCAGTCTCTTTTAATGTGCTGCTACTACTACTACCTCTACTACCACCAATACACCTCCACTGCCGTCTGCTACAAGCAGGCCTGAGGCCTGCCCCACCACAGGGCTTTATTCTGTGACTGTCCAGTCTCTTTTAATGTGCTGCTACTACTACTACCACCCTCGCTGTCCATTGGCTACCTCTACTACCACCAATACACCTCCACTGCTGTCTGCTACAAGCAGGCCTGAGGCCAGCCCCACCACAGGGCTTTGTCCTGTGACTGTCCAGTCTCTTTTAATGTGCTGCTACTATTACCACCACCCTTGCTGTCTGTTGGCTACCTCTACTACCACCAATACACCTCCACTGCCGTCTGCTACAAGCAGGCCTGAGGCCTGCCCCACCACAGGGCTTTGTCCTGTGACTGTCCAGTATCTTTTAATGTGCTGCTGCTACTACTACCACCCTTGCTGACTGTTGGCTACCTCTACTACCACCAATACACTTCCACTGCCGTCTGCTACAAGCAGGCCTGAGGCCAGCCCCACCACAGGGCTTTGTCCTGTGACTGTCCAGTCTCTTTTAATGTGCTGCTACTACTATCACCACCCTTGCTGTCTGTTGGCTACCTCTACTACCACCAATACACCTCCACTGCCGTCTGCTACAAGCAGGCCTGAGGCCAAGCCCCACCACAGGGCTTTGTCCTGTGACTGTCCTGTCTCTTTTAATGTGCTGCTACTACTACTACCACCCTTGCTGTCTGTTGGATGAACCCCGGCAGGCATCTGCCACCATAAAGGGTACATTTTTGGAGGGCTTGTGAAAAGCCATTGCTTGTTGCTTTTACATCCATGTATGGATGAACCCCGGCAGGCATCTGCCACCATAAAGGGTACATTTTTGGAGGGCTTGTGAAAAGCCATTGCTTGTTGCTTTTACATCCATGTATGGATGAACCCCGGCAGGCATCTGCCAATAAAAAGGGTACATTTTTGGAGAGCTTGTCAAAAGCCATTGCTTGTTGCTTTTACATCCATGTATGGATGAACCCCGGCAGGCATCTGCCAATAAAAAGGGTAAATTTTTGGAGGGCTTGTAAAAAGCCATTTCTTGTTGCTTTTACATCCATGTATGGATGAACCCCGGCAGGCATCTGCCAATAAAAAGGGTACATTTTTGGAGGGCTTGTCAAAAGCCATTGCTTGTTGCTTTTACATCTATGTATGGATGAACCCCGGCAGGCATCTGCCACCATAAAGGGTAAATTTTTTGAGGGCTTGTCAAAAGCCATTGCTTCTTCTTTTACCACCTTATATTTATGAACCCTGGCAGACATCTTCCGCCAAAAATGGTTAATTTTTGTACCATTTTTAACAATGCATTAAGCATACAACATGCACAAGTGCAGTGGTTTCTGTTAGTTATCACCGTGTCCCATCCGTTTTCCTATAGCCATACATGTTGGCTTAACTTTGACACTAACTTTGCCTTAAAGACAGCTCAAAAGTACTTGAATACACTCATGGGTGACCTAAGAGTGTTATACAGGGCTTCTAGGGCTTTTAACTCCTTCCTGACCATCCACTGTCTTTTGACGTCAGGCGGTGCAGGTGCTTAGTCTACAGGGACGTCTTTTGGCGTCGCTGTAGATCAGGCTGATGAGTGCTCGTGTGAGCGCTCATCCTCTAAGCAGGTGCTGTAACTAACAGCTCCTGATCTTAGAGCAGCCTCCTGAACACAGCTGGGGTCGGAAAACATTCGGAACCCAGCTGTTTAACCCTTTGATTACCGCGGTCCGTGACCGCGGCATGATCAAAGGGAATTCCCCTCTTTGATTGCATACCCGGGATTCCCGTGATGCGATCAAACATTGGGGAATCCCTCTGCAGTCAGCCCTGGGGACCTACAAAGGACCCCAGGGCTGTCTGTTCCGTTTGCCTGCTGTTCGGGCACACTATGTGCTGCCCGATCAGCAGCCTGTGTCATAGTGACAGAGTGTAATGTATTAGCGTACAGGAGTATGCTAATACATTACAAGTAAAAAAAAAAAAGTTACAAATAAAGTTATCCCTTGATGGGATTAAAAAAAAAAAAAGTAACAAAAAAAATAAATAAATAAAAAAAAGTCCCAAAAAGAGTCTTTATTTTGCATAAAATTAATTTTATTGCCCCTACACTAAATAAAAACAAAAAACCTACACATATTAGGTATCTAAATGACCGTAATAACCTGATGAATTAATCGAATGGGTTATTTAGCGTGAAACGTGAACGGGATAAAAAATAAACAAGAAATCGCTTTTTCCTATATTCAAAAATAACATTTTTCACCCCCAAACTGTGGAAAAAAATACTATTTCTCTCGCATAAAAAAAGGCCTCACACAGCCACGTCAATGAAAAATTAAAAAAGTTATGGCTGCTGAAAGGCAGAGAGGCAAAAACAGAAAAATTTAGCTGGTCATTAAGGTCTTTTCAGGCCCGGTCATTAAGGGGTTAAACAGTGTTATACACGATTTTTAGGGGCTTTCTTGTATTACAGGTTCGGTCAGAACTAGTTCGGTCCGAATCTAACTTTTTCATGAAATTTGGCGAACCAGCCGAACCAAACTTTTCATAAATTCGCTCATCTCTAGTTCTAAGCCTTGTATAAAAATACTTTTAAAAAACGATGCAAACATAAAGTAGACATATGGGAAATGTTAACTAGTAACTATTTTGTGTGGTATTACTATCTGTCTTACAAGCAAATACATTTAAAATTAGGAAAATGCACATTTTTGCAAATTTTCTCAGAATTTTGTGTTTTTTCACAAATAAACATTATATCAACCAAATTTTACTACTAACATAAAGTACATTGTGTCACGAGAAAACAATCTCAGAATCGCTTTTATACATCATAGCATTCCAGAGTTGTTATCACATAAAGCGACACGTCAGATTTGAAAAAAATTGGCTGTATCCTTAAGGCCACAACAGGCTGTGTCCTTAAAGGTAATGTGTTGCCAGCAAAACATGTTTTGTTTTTTTTAGTTAAACAGTTAGTGTATAGGTGATTAAACATTGTTCTAATTATTTTTATTTTTTTCACGAGTCAGGAAATATTATAAATTGGATTCAATTTATAATATTTCCCAGCACTGATCACTAGATGGAGCCATTCCCAAAATTGCAGCATTGCATGTGGTAAAGCAACCACATTGCTTTATGCTGCAAAATTGGGTAAAAATCCCTCGCTCTAGTGAGCTCTCAGAATCCCCTCTTCCTTTATCCTGGCTAGTGCCGGGAGAAACGAGGGGTTTGAACGGTCTAACTACACTGTGTGTCGCCATTTTTTGAGCTAACACACAGTGTAGAAGGTTAACATACAGTAGTAAAACACACTGAAACACGAACATACATAGAAATAACTTACCTGCTCCAGTCGCTGCAGCTCCCTCCGGTCCATCCGCTCCGTCTGCTGCCGCTGCTCCATGTGCACAAGTCCGGAAGCCGCGACCGGAAGTAGTAATCTTACTGTCCGGCCGCGACTTCCGGTCCACAGGAAAGTGGCGCTGGACGGCGCGCATTTCAAATTGAACTGTGTGGGAGCGGCGCATGCGCCGTTCCCACACAGCGGCGTACACGAAAGTGGATGGAACGGGCCCCGTTCGCAGTCCCTATGGGACTGGAGCTGCCGTATTCCATGTCTGTATGTGTCGTTAATCGACACATACAGAAATGGAAAAAAAAATGGCAGCCCCCATAGGGAAGCAAAAGTGTAAAAATAAAAAAAAGTAACACACAAACACACAAATTAATCCAAACGTTTTTAATAAAGCACTAACATCTTTAACATATTAAAAAAAATAATTTGGTGACACTGTTCCTTTAAGGGGTTAATAAATGTCATCTTTTGAATTTCGGTTTTATCAATAATTTTTTCCCGGTTTAAACTGTATCTGCATCTTCAGGACACAAATACACTTGAATCCAATGGTAAAGCAGGAGACCTGCTCTACCACTAGCTATGTATCACCGGACGCGAGGCAGTGACGTCGTCCGCACAGTCCGAACAGATCTCCACTTGTTATTGGAACGGGGTTAGGTGAGTGTGTATGTTTTTATCAGGCACTATTGGAGGGATTCTACAGCATGGGGGCATCTATAGTGGAATTTATACTGTGAGGGCAGCTATCGGGGCATTATACTGTATGGAGGCATTATACTGTGTGGAGGCAGTTACAGGGGCATTATACTGTGTGGAGGTCAGTTATGGGGGCATTATACTATGTGGGGCCAGCTATGGGGGCATTATACTATGTGGAGGCAGTTATAGGGGCAATATACTGTGTGGGGGCAGAGTCGGGGTATATTGTATACAGCAGGCTCAGGATAAATATTAATTCAATGGCATAGCATGCAAATAGGGTGTGTGGCCTAAATCGGTCAATTGTAGACGAGGTTACATGTTCAATTAATCATGCTTTTGATTTAGGTCATAATTGTCCAGCCCTAGTGTATGTGATTATTATAAAAATTTATCTATTAAGTATTATATTTATTTAGTGTTTATTCTTTTGGGCTTTTTTTTTTTTATACATGCGCGACTTAAAGGGGAAGTTCACACAGAGGTTTTTTTACGCACAAACCGCGTCGGAAAACGCCCCAAAAAACTACCGAAAATGCCTCCCATTGATTTCAATGGGAGGCGGAGGCGTTTTTTTTCCCGCGAGCGGAAAAACCGGCTTGCGGGAGAAAGAAGGGACATGCCCTATCTTCGGGCATTTACGCCTCTGACCTCCCATTGACATCAATGGGAGGCAGAGAAAGCGTATTTCTGTGCGTTTTTAGCCCGCGGCGCTCAATGGCCGTGGGCGAGAAACGCCGCAAAAAACACAGATGATTTTTTCTAATCTGACATGTATCAGTTTATGTGGTAATAACTTGGGAATGCTTTTACCTATCCAATCGATTCTGAGATTGTTTTCTCATGACATATTGTGCTTTAAGTTAGTGAAAAAATTTAATTTGGTTGATCAATTCAATATTTATTTGTGAAAAACACCAAAATTTACATTTGTAAAAATTAGCATTTTTTTTTTAATTTAAATGTATCTACTTGTAAAACAGATAGTAATACCACACAAAATAGTCACTAGTTAACATTTCCCATATGTCTACTTTATGTTTGCATCATTTTTTGAACATCCTTTTATTTTTCCGGGACGTTACAAGACTTAGAACTTTAGCAGCTATTTCTAAATTTTTCCCAAAAATGTCAAAAGCCTATTTTTTCAGTGACCTGTTTAGTTCCGAAGCGGCTTTGAGGGCCATATATATTAGAAAGTGCCAATAAAATGCCCCATTTTGAAAACTGCACCCCTCAAAGTATTCAAAACAGCATTCAAAAGTTTATTAACCCTTTAGGCATTTCACAAGAATTAAAGCAAAGTACAGGTGAAATTTACAAATTAAATAGTTTTTTCCGAAATTCATTTGTAATACATTTTTTAATGTAACACAGAAGGTTTTACCCAAGAAATGCAACTCAATATTTATTGCCCAGATTCTGCAGTTTTTAGAAATATCCCACATGTGATCTTAGAGCGCTAATGGACTGAAGCACCAGCCTCAGAAGCAAAGGAGCACCTACTGGATTTCAGGGCCTCCTTTTTTTTTAGACTATATTTTAGGCACCATGTCAGGTTTGAAGAGGTCTTCTGGTGCCAAAACAGTGGAAACCCCCCAAAAGTGACCCTATTTTGGAAACTACACCCCTCAAGGAATTTTTAAAGGGGTATAGTTAGCATTTTGTCACCACAGTTTTTTTGCAGGATTTAGCGGAATTAGTCTGTGAAGATTAAAATCTACTTTTTTTCTGAAAAAACATAGAATTTTTTCATTTTTACAAGGAATAAAGAAGAAAAAACACCTGAACCTTTATAAAGCAATTTCTCCCGATTACGGCAATACCCCATATGTGGTAATAAACTGCTGTTTGGACTCACAGCGGGACTCAGAAGCGAAAGAGCGCATTTTGGAGCGCAGATTTTGCTGGAATAGTTTTTGGTGCCATGTCATGTTTGCAATGCCCTGGAGGGACCAAAACATTGGAAACCCCCAAAAGTGACCCCATTCTGGAAACGACACTCCTCAAGGAATTTTTCTAGCAGTATGGTTAGCATTTTGCCCCAACAGTTTTTTTTTTTGCAGAATTTTGTGGAATTAGTCTGTGAAGATGAAAATCTACTTTTTTTCGTAAAAAGCATAGAATTTTTTTCATTTTACAAGGAATAAAGGAGAGAAAACACCCCAACATTTGTAAAGCAATTTCTTCTGATTACGGCAATACCTCATATGTGGTAATAAACTGCTGTTTAGACCCACGGCAGGGCTCAGAAAGGAAGGAGAACCATTTGAAGCACAGCTTTTGCTGGGAAGGTTTTCGGGTGCCATGTCGCATTTTCAGAGCTCCTGAGGTACCAGTACAGTGAAAACACCAAAGAATTGACCCCATTTTGGAAACTGCCCCCTCAAAGAATTTATCTAGGTGTGTGATCACTTTTATGACCCCATATTTTTTGGGGCTGAATTTAATAGAAATCTGCCATTAAAAATAAAATGTTACATTTTTCACAAATGCGTCATTTATAGGACAGATTTTTCAGACAGAGCGTGTAAGTGCAGGAAGACACCTCAATGTTTATTGGGATTTTTCTTCTGAGTTTAGAAATAGTCCCAAAGTGGTCTAAATATGTTGTCTGGACAATTAGCAGTCCCTGGAACTGAAGAAGCACCACAAGGATTTTGAGGCCTTATTTTTACTTGGATGTTTTTTAGCCACAAGCATATGCCTGAAAAAATTGTGCAGATCATACACATTTGTTAGAGTATTAGGTATTCATCTAGGGGTATATTGAGGTTTGTTTTTTTTGGTTTGTTTTTTTAGAGTGTCCGATTTTAAAAATGGGTAAAAGACCAGAATGATAAAGGGACGGGTGGAGGTTTTAAAAGTATAAAATTTTTAATCCAGGGAGGTGTGGTAGATGCGGAAGCAGTCCTTCATGCACAGTCCGGGTTTAGATGGGCAAGTGTCGCACTGATATGTGGTATCCTTACGGATACCCCTTTTTGTGCAGACAGGGCACCTTTTCTGTGCCCTGCCTTTTTTTTGCTGTAGCAGGCACTTCACTAGAAAAGTGCTGCCCAGGAACAATTCGGCAAACATTACTTGGAGCAGCAGACGTTTCCCCCACCTCGTCTCCAAATAAAAGACATTTTATCATTTTCTCTTGGTACTCCAAGCATGTACCCGAATTGCCAGCTTTCCTAAAAATTAAAAAGGAGTGATATAGTGCCATCTGGATAAGGTACACTGCCAATTTCTTGTACCGGATTTTACTCTTTCTCATGGCACTATATGGTTTCAACACCTGATCATTCATGTCAACCCCCCCCATGAATTTATTGTATGCCTGAATGCACACAGGCTTCATCGTGGATGATGTGAATCCACGCGTGGGGACGGGTGCAGCTGGTGTCATGTATAGATGTGAGCATACAGACCTCTTTTTTGTCTCTAAATTTGAGACACAGGATCCCATCCTGCAGCAATGCCCTGCTTTCGCCAATTTGCAGGGATTGGCTTATGAGGGTCTTGGGAAGGTGCCTTTTTTCGCACCGTCCCACATGCCACTGTTTTTTTGTCTTTTAGATATTTGAACAGGGGAATACTTGTGTACCAGTTGTCCAAGTACAATTTGTACCCCTGATCAAGCAGTGGGTACAGGAGGTCCCACACCATCTTCCCTGTTGTGGACAGGACGGGGGGACAATTTGGGGGCTGTATTGTCCTGTCCTTCCTCTCATAAATCCGGAAAGCGTGTGTATATCCGGTGTCCGATTCACACAGCTTGTACATTTTTATCCCGTACCTGGCACGCTTATTTGGTAAATATTGGTGAAACTTCAGCCTGCCCTTGAAGTGCAGCAGGGATTCATCTATAGATATTTCTTTTTTAGGGGTGTAGACTGATGAAAAATTTTGGGATAAAATGTTAATGAGAGGCCTAATTTTAAAAAGTCTATCGAAGTTTAGGTCATCCGCCGGGGGGCATTGGGAATTGTCACTTAAGTGAAGAAATTTATGGAGGGCCTCAAAGTGGGATCTGGTCATAGTATTGCGGTACAGCGGACAATGATAGAGAATGTTCGTGGACCAGTAGGATCTCACTTCTGTCTTTTTAGTGAGACCCATGTTGAGGACTAACCCCCAATACTTGTGCATTTCTTTACAATTAGTAGTCGGTTGCCACCGATTGGCCTGGGCATGAAAGGCGTTGTGGTGTTCCGAAGTAAACTGCTGGGCGTAAATGTTAGTTCGATCAACCATGAGCTGGATCAAATTGTCTGTCAAGAATAATTAGAAAAATCCAATAATAGGCAGCCCTTCTGTCTGTAGGTGAATGCCTGCCGCAGCAGTAAGTTCTGGGATTTGGGGGGTGTAATTGGTTGGGGTTGACCAATCACTGCTGACTGTACCAGGGTCAGGCAGATCGGCAGTTTCAGGGTCAGGCAGAACCTGGGCAGTAACTCTCCTGCGACTACGAGGAGGTTCCTCACTGTCACTGGAGGTGGAGGATGAGAGAAAGAACTGTGGTTCCTCACCACTCGCTGAGTCCGTATCAGACGCGATTATGGCATACGCCTCTTCAGCGGTATAAAGTCTCGCTGCCATTTTGGGTGTGTGTGCGTGTGTGTGTATATATATATATATATATATATATATATATATATATATATATATACACAGTGAAGGAAATAAGTATTTGATCCCTTGCTGATTTTGTAAGTTTGCCCACTGTCAAAGACATGAACAGTCTAGAATTTTTAGGCTAGGTTAATTTTACCAGTGAGAGATAGATTATCGAAAAAAAAAAAACAGAAAATCACATAGTCAAAATTATATATATTTATTTGCATTGTGCACAGAGAAATAAGTATTTGATCCCTTTGGCAAACAAGACTTAATACTTGGTGGCAAAACCCTTGTTGGTTAGCACAGCAGTCAGACATTTTTTGTAGTTGATGATGAGGTTTGCACACATGTTAGATGGAATTTTGGCCCACTCCTCTTTGCAGATCATCTGTAAATCATTAAGATTTCGAGGCTGTCGCTTGGCAACTCGGATCTTCAGCTCCCTCCATAAGTTTTCGATGGTATTAAAGGAACAGTGTCACCACCAAAAAAAAATTCATGTCAGTTTAATGTTAGTGTTTTATTAAAAACGTTTTTATTTATTTGTGTGTTTGTGTGTTACTTTTTTCTATTTTTTCACTTTTTCTTCCCTATGGGGGCTGCCATTTTTTTTTCCATTTCTGTATGTGTCGATTAACGACACATACAGACATGGAATACGGCAGCCACAGTCACATAGGGACTGCGAACGGGTCCCGTCCCATCCACTTCTGTGTACGCTGTCTGTGTGGGAACTGCGCATGCGCCGCTCCCACACAGTCCAATTTGAAATGCGCACCGTCCGGCGCCATTTTCCTGTGGACCGGAAGTCGCGGCCGGACAGTAAGATTACTACTTCCGGTCGCGGCTTCCGGACTTGTGCACTTGGACCAGCGGCAGCAGACGGAGCGGACGGGCCGGAGGGAGCCGCGGCGGCAGGAGCAGGTAAGAGATTTCTATGTATGTTCATGTTTGTGTGTGTTTACTACTGTATGTAAACCTACTACACTGTGTGTTAGCTCAAAAAATGGCGACACACAGTGTAGGAGGTTAGACCGTTCAATCCCCTCGTTTATCCCGGCACTAGCCAGGATAAAGGAGGGGGGGATTCTCAGAGCTCACTAGAGCGAGTGCTTTTTTCCCAATTTTGCAGCAAAAAGCAATGTGGTTGCTTTACCACATGCAATGCTGCAATTTTGGGAATAGCTCCATCTAGTGACCAGCAATGGGAAATATTATAAATTAGAATCTAATTTATAATATTTCCTGACTCGTAAAAAAAAAAAAAAATTTTTTTAACAATGTTTAATCACCTACACACTAAATGTTTAATTAAAAAAAAAAAAAAACATATTTTGCTGGCACCACATTCCCTTTAAGGTCTGGAAACTGGCTAGGCCACTCCATGACCTTAATGTGCTTCTTTTTGAGCCACTCCTTTGTTGCCTTGGCTGTATGTTTCGGGTCATTGTTGTGCTGGAAGACCCAGCCACGAGCCATTTTTAATGTCCTGGTGGAGGGAAGGAGGTTGTCACTCAGGATTTGACGGTACATGGCTCCATCCATTCTCCCATTGTGTAATGTCGGGGTAGGGAAACAGACAAGTGAGCCCTAATCTACCCGCCACTCAGTCCCTGCATACTTGCAACGACCCGCCCTAGGAAAGGCAGGTATAAATAGACAGAGGTCGGGAGCTAGCTCCGTCTGGCCAGGCTGTGATAGGCTCTCCCACTCCTAAGCCTGCCATCCTGGGTGGTGGAAGATGGAGTCAGTCTCACAGACATAGAAGCAGGTGCAGACTGATTACCTATGGGCGTCGACACAGAAGTTGTGTCTGGCAGATCCTTTACAGTACCCCCCCCCCCCTTTTATGAGGGGCCACCGGACCCCTTTCTAGGTGGACCTGGTTTATTGGGGAAACGAAGGTGGAACCTCCTGAGCAATACCCCAGCGTGAACATCCCGGGCGGGTACCCAAGTCCTCTCCTCAGGCCCGTATCCCCTCCAATGGACCAGGTACTGGAGGGAGCCTTGGACCATCCTGCTGTCCACAATCTTGGCCACCTCGAATTCTACCCCCTCAGGGGTGAGAACAGGGACCGGAGGTTTCCTCGAGGGAGCCAAGGACGGGGAGCAGCGTTTATGGAGGGAGGCATGAAACACGTCGTGTACTCGAAAAGACGGGGGGCAACTCCAGTCGGAAAGGAGACAGGGTTAAGGGCTTCAATGACCTTGTATGGCACTATAAACAGGGGAGCAAACTTCTTGGACGGGACTTTAAAGCGCAAATTTTTTGACGATAGCCACACCAGATCCCCGACCACAAACAAGGGGTTAGCAGAACATCTTCTATCTGCCTGAGACATTTGTATGCTCTGGGACTCCTCTAGGTTCTTCTGAACCTGGGCCCAGACTGTGCACAGTTCCCGATGAACGACATCTACCTCGGGATTGTTGGAACTACCAGGTGAAACGGAGGAGAACTGTGGATTAAACCCAAAATTACAGAAAAAGGGGGAGACCCCTGACGAGTTACTGACCCTGTTATTAAGGGAAAATTCGGCGAGGGGAATGAGACCCAATCATATTGACAGTAAGAGATAAAACACCTTAAATATTGTTCTAGAGACTGATTAGTCCTCTCAGTTTGGCCATTAGTTTCAGGATGGAAGGCAGAGGAGAAGGACAGATCAATCTCCAACTTTTTACAGAAGGATCTCCAAAACTGTTCGGGTACTAATCAGTCTCAACCGGCAGGGATAATACGCTGAGTTCGTACGAAAGGAATCACACCACACAGAGTCTGGTACAAAGCTCCTTACTCAGCATCAGGAGAGGCGTCCCTGCTTTATTACACACATTTGTTCTATATCTCCTTTCTCCTGGGGGTGGGTACATGTTATCACACTTTTATAAAAGCACGTATCACTGTAAGCCTCTTGTTACTTGTGTCATCCTTGGATAGGTTCACCCTTATCTGGTCCTTCGGATATGTCTTCATAGTTCATAGTTCGTTCATACCAGGAAGTGACTTGTTATTTTATTAGTGCGTAGTCCCTGTTCAGGGGCCATCTTGCCACGTATACTTATCTAATCCTACTATTGCTTCATCACAATTATGTACACAACTCTATAGTCTATATTTTATTAAAGAAAGAAAATTATTATAAACATTAACTTCTGTCCACTCCATCCTTCACAGTCCCCCCTTTTATCATTATTTTCTTCATTTCTTAACCTAAGTGTGTCCGTGCTCTGGGAAAGGGGAGTAAAAGGATTTTTTCACCAGTTTGAGACGAGCCTCCCCTATTAGGAGACCCCCCTTTGTAGCTGGACTTAAAGAGTCGGTGCACACCCTACACTATCTATTCATCTTCAGAACAATAGTCTCGATAAAGGGTGGTTGTTTTCATGGATGGAGTTGGTAAAAGTCCTTCAATTTTTTTGTTTACTTTAGTGGCGGAATATTTCATCCATTCCAACCATAGATTTGTATCCCCAAATCCAGTTTCCATAGCCATAGTGTCTTCGAATCCTGGGTTCGCGATTGCAACTATTTGTGAGATGGTTCGGATCCTAGGGGCAACGGGGTTTGGCTGTTCAATAATCAATTTTTCCCATTCTGTGGAATTTACCATATCCATAATTCTAAATGGACCCTCAGGTCCCACATAGCCGAGATTCCCTGTATAAGACGACAGCCAATACTGTCCATTTTACAAAAGTTGATACATTCTGTAATGTTCTATATTCGGTTAGCATACTTTCATTAAAAACATTTAGAAACAGTTCATCTATAGCTAACCCTTTTTGCTGTAAGTCAAAGGTAGTAGGTAACCATGAGGCACCTATCCTTAATGCAGTACATGTGTCATCTCCACTGAGTTTAATTTGTTCATAACTGTTTCTAACTGTATACCATTCAATACTCCTAATCCCGTTCCTACCCCTCCTAATAGCGGGTCATACCATTCTCTTTTTTGTCTATGACAGCTGGGGGATTCAGGGAAGGAAATATTGAAGTGTACATTCTTTTTCTGCTGTTGGGTTACAGCGCTCTTACAAGTGTGTGGGATTCTTTCCAGACTTTGTACTGTTATATGTGGCTTAAAACTATCTCTTAAAATTGTTATCAAGAATACAAAATATCTTCTATTTCTTATTTGGCTATTATTCATACATAATATCATCCCATCAGTTTCTTTTATTACAATCGTAGAGTTGAGCCTCTCCTTGTTGCATCTTTCATAAATCTTATTTATCATTTCATTTCTATTTTTACTGGTTGTATATTTCTGTAGATACTGTAAATCTGGTTCATAACAACAAAGCAACAGCCCCGGCGTCTCTTCTTGTATGCTAATGTTTGCTGTTTTGTCTATGTGAAGATACACAGTCCCTCCATGTGGTCCTTTTTTCCAAGTCCCTTCGGTTGTAGTCACATTTGTAGTATAACACGGGGCATTGGCCTTACAGGTGTAGTTACCCTGCTTTCTATCACTGTGGCATTCGCCCACCCTGTCCTGAACTGTTCCAGTGATTCTGTACTGATTACGTGTACAGGAGTAGCAGTTCTGCCTTTTTGTATAAGAGCACACGCAACAACCGCCGCAACAACCGCAAAGATCTTCATTCTTCTGGCTGAAGAACCTTTTTACAATGACTGGCGTGAATCCAGCTTGCCTTTCCTTCGAGCTTCACTGAGGTGCTTGTAACGAGCAAAACTTGAAAAGGACCATCAAACCGTGGCTCAAGGCTCTTCCTCACGTGTCTTTTGACAATGACCCCATCTCCTGGTTCTAGCTTATACGTCCCTTCAACTGAATCAGGACCTGGAATGGAAGCAAAGACTTGTGCATGCACCTTGGTCAATTGTTTGTTCAGCGTTGATACATAATCTGTTAGTCTACCATACTGCATTTGGAGCACCTGTGGAAAATAACATCCTAATCTGGGAGCCGACCCAAATAAGATCTCATATGGGCTGAGACCTGTTCTTTTTGTGGGCGTGTATCTTACTGAGAACAAGGCTAATGGTAGACACTCGGTCCATGGTTTCCCGGTTTCTACCATTGCTTTTTGGATTTTCAATTTGAGAGTCCCATTTAGTCTCTCAACCTTCCCACTACTTTGTGGATGGTATGGTGTATGTAGGGCTTGACTTATGCCTAGAGCTGACAACACATGGTTCATGATTTCACCCGTAAAATGAGTTCCTCTGTCGCTCTCGATCACCTCTGGAACTCCATATCTGCACACCACCTCGTTGATCAGTTTCTTTGCTGTGGCTACGGCTGTAGCTTTGGTTACTGGAAAAGCTTCTGGCCATCCTGAAAAGAGATCAATACAAACAAGCACATACTCCTAGGTACCAACTTTGGGTAGTTGAATATAGTCTATCTGCAGTCTCTGGAACGGATATATAGGTCTGGGTGTGTGCTTCTGTGGTACTTTTACAGTTCTTCCAATATTATGTGTTGCACAGATCATGCATCCTTGTGTAAAACTGCTGGCCATCACACTAAACCCTGGGGCATACCACACCTTGTTTACCAAGTCCATCATTGCCGTTTTTGATTGGTGAGTCGCTCCATGTGTTATTTGGGCCATCATTGGGAACATTGTCTTAGGCAGGCACAGTTTATTCTGGCATTGCCAGAGGCCATCTTTTCGTAGCGTTGCTCCTTGGGCTGTCCACTTGTCTTTTTCTTCTTTTGTTGCTTGTCCTTGAAGTTTTTGCCGTAGTTCCGGGCTTACAGCTGGTCTTGTTTCCTCTGGATCTTTTATCTGACATACGGCTGCTAACACGGGTAGCTTCTGTGCTGCTTGCTTTTGCGGCTTGGTCTGCCGAAGCATTTCCTTTTGTCTCTGGTGAACTCACCTTGGTGTGAGCTTTTAATGTTTACTACTGCTACTTCGAGAGTCAGTGTATATATTTGCTGTCTTTCCTTCTGCATGTTGGCATGCTGCTGCCAGGGCCTTAAGCTCCGCTTCTTGTGCTGAGCGGGACGCTGGTAAGGAGGCTGCTTCTAGGACTACATCTTCGGTGGTTACTGCATATCCTGTAAGAAAAGATCCTTCTACAAAATACCTTGAACCATCCACAAAGAGTATTTAGGTCTGGGTTTTGGAGTGGGGTATCTTTTACATGTGCGAACCCCACTGTTTCCTGGGCCATAAGGGCCATACAATCATGTTCATCAGTTTCAGACAAAAATTGTGACCATACTTTACCTACGTCTTCTCCCCCTTGCTCCAAAGGCAGTAAGGTAGCTGGGTTCAATGTAGTACAGCGGTGTAAAGTAACCTGCTCAGAAAAAAGAAGTGCACAAATTAATCTCAAATGTCTTGCTGTGGACAAATGCTTCGGCTGTACTTGAGTAAGAATAGCAGTAATATCATGTGGTGCAAAAACTTGGACTGGAAATGCCAGGACCAAATCTGAGGCCTTGTTTAACATTGAATTTACAGCAATGATAGCTCTCACACATGATGGGGAACCTCGGGCCACAGGGTCTAGTCTAGCTGAATAATATGCTACCGGGCGCTGCTGTGGTCCATGACTTTGTGTGAGAACTGCAGTGGCATGTCCATTTTGTTCAGTACAGTACAAAGTATATGCTTGCGTAGAGGTACTACATGGATTGGTGTCACAAGCCGCTACCAAACACAACTCCTCCTCATTCAGCTGATAATCCAGAATACTTTGAGAATCTCACTTTTATCAGGTTCTGCAAATACTTGATTAATACAAAAACAAATAAAAATAAAACATCCCTAAAAACTTTACATCAAATTAACAATGTCCAGACAAGTTTTGTTTTGCCTTCTCCCTCATCTAAATCCATAAAGACTCGTGTGAGTGACGTCACATCGCCTCCTGTGTAACTTTGCTGGAGGGGGATGGTCTCTTACACATAAACCAAAATTGTACCTGATCAGTTCCTTCACCCTTCCCCCCCTTTGTGGACTCTGCGAGAGTGATGTAGCAGAGTTCAAAACTACATCTCAACATAACACTAATTTAACCCCCTGTAATGTACAACAGCCTGAAACAAAAATGACTTTTTCCTGACAAAATACATTTGATCTTAACAATGACATAATTTCTATATGAAATCAAAAATAGAACAATTGTAGTTAGTTATTCAATAAAACAGAAAATAGTATATCTGATCACATTAATTACTGCAAACCAATAAACAGTATATAAAAATAGGGAACGGTGGGGGCACATACATTTTCAAACCCCCGTGTCTCACAGTATCTGTAGTTTAATACATCTGAATTAACATCAAAACACATGAAATCTGATCACATCAGAACACATAAATATCGGAACTTTTATAACCAACAGCGCTTGCGCAAAAGAGAAGAAATGTATTTAGGTTTGTAGACATTACTGATATATATATATATCTCAGCAGTGCATATTGAGATCCCTTTGTCTCATCAGCCCTGCAGACTGCTCCCAGTCAGCCCCCCTCCTCCTCCTCCCAAACACAGCACACTTTAGGGGGGAGGGAGGGGGGTCACACACTCATTTCTCACAACTTCTCACAATCTTAACACTTTCAATGCCGGCAAAACAACATACGTATCTGCAATCATTCATCACATCATTGTACAGGAATTATCTACGTTAATGTTTAACAGTACAATCTGACGGCCACCATCTCTATATTATGATTACGTGTTGTTTCATCAGTGAACTAGACTGGAACTTCTGTAAATAGAAAAAAAAAACACTACAAATGACAAAATTAACAAGGTGATTATTTCATACTGATTTGGTTGGGCCGGGCGTGGCCACATCCTCCGGAGGGGGCTTATAAAATCCACCTTCTTGTGTGAGTACCGGATATAACGGAACAACAGGTTTAGGTGTACCAAGATGGCCTCCTGGGGCGGGGAGTGGTGCCGAAGGCGTGGCATATATGGGAGGATCGGGGCGTGGAAAGTGACATGATACACAATATTCAACTTGGGGCGGGTTCTGTTGACCACAACTGGGACACTCCCACGCAGTTAGAATTCCACCGTCGCCATTATAGGGCGGTGGCTGGACACGTTCTTTGTAATACACATATTTGATGATTTTACCCTTTCTGTCTCGTATTTCTTGCTCAGTAAACTTGTCTTTAGTTATGGCTATGGCTGTTCTTTGCCAAGCTAATGCTTCATCTAACTTTCCTTCGTCACTTAATCTTCCCTTGTTTTCCCTAAGAGCTGCAGCCCATTCTCCTGGTTGTAACCTTCAATCTATAAATATGCCACATATGTGCATAACTTTCTTACTATTTTCTACATTCTTCTTGCCTTCTCTTTTTTCTACTATCTCTTTTGCGGTTAATGAACCACATTCCTTTGCCTGTCTCTTTTTTTTTTTAAACACATTAAACATACTGTTCTATATTTAACACCGTCCTGAGAATGAAACCTTATTCTCGATGTTTCTGAACACAAAACACAATTATAACTGACTGTCTGTCTCTGTCGTCTTAATGGTATCAAACTATACCCTGCGACTAATCAAATTATTACACTTATACCTGTCGTCTTAATGGTATCAAACTATACCCTGCGACTAATTAAATTATTACACTTATACCTGTCGTCTTAATGGTATCAAACTATACCCTGCGACTAATTGAATTATTACACTTATACCTGTCGTCTTAATGGTATCAAAATGTTCGGGTACTAATCAGTCTCAACCGGCAGGGATAATACGCTGAGTTCGTACGAAAGGAATCACACCACACAGAGTCTGGTACAAAGCTCCTTACTCAGCATCAGGAGAGGCGTCCCTGCTTTATTACACACATTTGTTCTATATCTCCTTTCTCCTGGGGGTGGGTACATGTTATCACACTTTTATAAAAGCACGTATCACTGTAAGCCTCTTGTTACTTGTGTCATCCTTGGATAGGTTCACCCTTATCTGGTCCTTCGGATATGTCTTCATAGTTCATAGTTCGTTCATACCAGGAAGTGACTTGTTATTTTATTAGTGCGTAGTCCCTGTTCAGGGGCCATCTTGCCACGTATACTTATCTAATCCTACTATTGCTTCATCACAATTATGTACACAACTCTATAGTCTATATTTTATTAAAGAAAGAAAATTATTATAAACATTAACTTCTGTCCACTCCATCCTTCACAAAACAATGAAACAAATTGTACCCCTCTGTCAGAAACAATATTGACAGGGACCCCATGTAGACGCAGGATGTGTTTGACAAACAAGGTAGCTAACGTCTTAGCATTGGGTAGTTTCTTGAGGGGCACAAAGTGGCACATCTTACTGAAGCGGTCTACTACAACCCACACCACCGACTTGCCTTGAGATGGAGGCAAATCGGTGATGAAATCCATGGAGATATGGGTCCAAGGTCTCTGGGGAACGGGCAAAGAACATAGTAAGCCCGCTGGTCGGGACCTGGGAGTCTTGGACCTAGCACAAACTTCACAATCGGCGACGTAGGCCATAACGTCTTTGAGCAACCCAGGCCACCAATAGTTTCTGGCAATGAGGTGCTTGGTACCCAGGATGCCTGGATGGCCAGATAGTGCAGAGTCATGACTTTCCCTAAGTACCCTTAGCCGGAATTGCAGGGGAACAAACAGCTTGTTCTCAGGAAGGTTCCCGCGAGCTGAACCTTGATCAGCCGCAATTTTAGAGACTAAATCAGAATTAATAGAGGAAATGATTATACCTGGAGGCAAAACACAAGCAGGATCTTCCTCCGAAGGAGGGCTGGCCATGAAGCTACGCGACAGTGCATCAGCCTTATTTTTAGACCCAGCCCTATAGGTGACCAAAAAGTTGAATCTGGTAAAAAATAACGCCCATCGAGCTTGTCTCGGGTTTAGCCTCCGGGCAGATTCTAGGAAAACCAGATTCTTGTGGTCGGTAAGGACCGTAACCTGGTGCCTAGCCCCCTCCAGGAAGTGGCGCCACTCTTCAAATGCCCATTTAATGGCTAAGAGTTCGCGGTTGCCAATATCATAGTTACTCTCAGTGGGCGAAAACTTCCTGGAGAAGTAGGCACAGGGGCGGAGATGGGTGAGGGACCTGGTACCCTGGGACAAGACAGCCCCCACTCCCACCTCGGACGCGTCAACCTCCACGATAAATGGCTCCATTTGGTTGGGCTTAACCAGCACTGGGGCCGTGATAAAGCACTTCTTAAGGACCTCAAAAGCCTGGACAGCCTCAGGAGGCCAGTGGAGGAGATCAGCACCTTTGCGAGTGAGATCCGTAAGAGGCTTAGCGATGACCGAGAAGTTAGCAATAAATCTCCTGTAATAATTAGCGAACCCCAGGAAGCACTGTAACGCCTTCAGGGAGGTAGGTTGGACCCATTCCGCCACAGCCTGGACCTTGGCGTGGTCCATGCGGAATTCATGAGGAGTGAGGATTAGACCCAAAATCGGTATGTCCTGCACCCCAAACACACATTTTTTGGTCTTAGCAAACAGTTTGATTTCCCAAAGGGCCTGGAGCACCTTCCTGACATGCTCAATGTGGGAGGACCAGTCCTTGGAAAACACAAGTATGTCATCAAGGTACACTACAAGAAATACCCCCAGGTAGTCTCTTAAAACCTCATTTATGAAATTCTGGAAGACCGCGGGAGCATTACACAACCCAAAGGGCATGACGAGGTATTCGAAATGACCTTCGGGCGTGTTAAACGCAGTCTTCCACTCATCCCCCTCTTTGATGCGGATAAGGTTATAAGCCCCCCGTAGATCAAACTTAGAGAACCATTGGGCCCCCTGAACCTGATTGAAGAGATCAGGAATCAAAGGAAGGGGATACTGGTTCCTTACAGTGACCTTATTCATGTTTCGGTAGTCAATTCATGGCCTAAGACCACCATCCTTCTTCCCTACGAAGAAGAAACCAGCACCTACCGGAGAAGTAGAGGGGTGAATGTAACCCTTGGCCAGGTATTCCTGGATATACTCTCTCATGGCTTCACGTTCGGGACAAGAGAGATTAAATATCCTACCCTTAGGGAGCTTAGCTCCTGCTACCAAATCAATAGCGCAATCATATTCTCTATGAGGTGGTAACACTTCGGAGGCCTCTTTAGAGAAAACATCAGCGAAGTCCTGAACAAACTCAGGTAGAGTGTTGACCTCCTCAGGGAGAGAAATAGAATTAACAGGAAAACATGACGTCATGCATTCATTACCCCATTTGGTAAGATCCCCAGTATTCCAGTCAAAAGTGGGATTATGCAACTGCAACCAGGGAAGGCCTAAAACCAAATCGGACGATAATCCCTGCATCACCAGTTCAGAGCACTGCTCCAAATGCATGGAGCCCACAAGGAGTTCAAAAACAGGGGTATGCTGTGTAAAATAACCATTAGCAAGAGGAGTGGAGTCGATACCCACTACCGGGACAGGTTTAGGCAAATCAATCAATGGCACAGCTAGAGACATAGCAAATTCCACAGACATAATATTAGCAGAAGACCCTGAATCCACGAAGGCACTGCCGGTAGCAGACCTACCACTAAAAGAGACCTGAAAGGGAAGCAAGATTTTATTACGTTTCATATTTACAGGAAATACCTGTGCGCCCAAGTGACCTCCCCGATGGTCACTTAGGCGCGGAAGTTCTTCCGGCTGCTTATTCTTACACCTAGGACAGTTGTTCACTTGATGCTTGTCATCCCCACAGTAGAAGCAGAGACGATTCTTCCTGCGGAACACTCTACGTTGTTGGGGGGACACGGAGGCCCCGAGTTGCATAGGTACCTCCGAGTCTTCCGTGGAAGAACGAAGCAACGGAACCTAGGGAGGCATCATGGGGGAGTCAGAGGAGAGAACACAAACACGTTCAAGTCGTCGTTCCCTGAGACGTCGGTCAAGTCGTACCGCTAAAGCCATAACCTGATCTAGGGAGTCAGAAGAGGGATAGCTAACTAGCAGGTCTTTCAGGGCGTTCGACAGACCCAATCTAAACTGGCACCTTAAGGCAGAGTCATTCCACCGAGAAGCTACGCACCACTTCCTAAAGTCAGAACAATACTCCTCAACAGGTCTCTTACCCTGACGTAAGGTCACCAGCTGACTCTCGGCAAAGGCAGTCTTGTCAGTCTCGTCATAAATGAGCCCGAGAGCAGAAAAGAAAAGATCAACGGAGCAATGTTCAGGGGCGTCAGGAGCCAAGGAGAAGGCCCATTCTTGGGGCCCGTCCTGGAGCCGGGACATAATTATACCCACCCGCTGGCTCTCAGAGCCAGAGGAGTGGGGCTTTAAGCGAAAATAGAGCCTACAACTCTCCCGAAAGGAGAAAAAAGTCTTCCGGTCAGGCAACTTGAAGTGGGGTTCAAGAGGTGAGGTGAGGGGCACTACCAGGGTAGCATCAGGCTTGTTGTTCCTCTGAGCCAGGGCCTGGACCTGTAGGGAGAGGACCTGCATTTGCTGAGCCTGGGTCTCAAGGGGGTCCATAGTAGTGTCAGGGACCAGGGTAGACTAGGTATATAGGCTTGTGATTATGTAATGTTGGGGTAGGGAAACAGACAAGTGAGCCTTAATCTACCCGCCACTCAGTCCCTGCCTACTTGCAACGACGGGGTACAACTGGGCGACGGTCCCTACACTCAATAGGTGCACGACAGACAAACAGACAAGGGTACCAAGAAGCCAGGGAAATGGGGAAGTTACCCACGGGAACACCGTGAGCAACAAGCGAGGTGAACGAGCCGAGTCAAACCAGGAGATGAGCGAGGTACAAAAACACAGAGCAGAAGAGTGGTCAGAAAAGCCAAGGTCAATCACAAGCAGAGGATCAGTAGTTCAAGAAGCTGCAGCAGGGCCAGGAAACCAACAGAGAAGAATCACAAGCAAAGGAGGAACAGGAAAGGTATAAATAGACAGAGGGCGGGAGCTAGCTCCGTCTGGCCAGGCTGTGATAGGCTCTCCCACTCCTAAGCCTGCCATCTTGGGTGGTGGAAGATGGAGTCAGTCTCACAGACATAGAAGCAGGTGCAGACTGATTACCTATGGGCGTCGACACAGAAGTTGTGTCTGGCAGATCCTTTACACATTGATGCGGTGAAGTAGTCCTGTGCCCTTAGCAGAGAAGCACCCCCAAAACATAATGTTTCCACCTCCACCTTGATTTGGAGCGTGTAACTGGTCTGGAGGAGGCTGAACTCTTAATGGTTGGTAGGGGATCAAATACTTATTTCTCTGTGCACAATGCAAATAAATATATATAATTTTGACTATGTGATTTTTTTATATATAATCTATCTCTCACTGGTAAAATTAACCTAGCCTAAAAATTCTAGACTGTTCATGACTTTGAAAGTGGGCAAACTTACAAAATCAGCAAGGGAGCAAATACTTATTTCCTTCATTGTATATGTATATATATACAGTGAAGGAAATAAGTATTTGATCCCTTGCTGATTTTGTAAGTTTGCCCACTGTCAAAGACATGAACAGTCTAGAATTTTTAGGCTAGGTTAATTTTACCAGTGAGAAATAGATTATATAAAAATAAAAAAAACAGAAAATCACATTGTCAAAATTATATATATTTATTTGCATTGTGCACAGAGAAATAAGTATTTGATCCCTTTGGCAAACAAGACTTAATACTTGGTGGCAAAACCCTTATGGGCAAGCACAGCAGTCAGACGTTTTTTGTAGTTGATGATGAGGTTTGCACACATGTTAGATGGAATTTTGACCCACTCCTCTTTGCAGATCATCTGTAAATCATTAAGATTTCGAGGCTGTCGCTTGGCAACTCGGATCTTCAGCTCCCTCCATAAATTTTAGATGGGATTAAGGTCTGGACAATTTGGAGCCCCAGATCGATGTCGATTGACAGTCATTTTGTATGCTTCCATTTTCTTACTATTGCACCAACAGTTGTCTCCTTCTCACCCAGCGTCTTACTTATGGTTTTGTAACCCATTCCCGCCTTGTGCAGGTCTATGATCTTGTCCCTGACATCCTTAGAAAACTCTTTGGTCTTGCCCATGTTGTAGAGGTTAGGCGGGATTCACACGACCGGGTCGCGTCCGAGCCCGAGTGCCGGCCGGTAAAATCGTCCATTCTGCCCGGCCGGTTTGCATAATGTTATGCATCCGTGCCGGGCCGGGCAGATCCGGACAGTGACATCAGCGGCAACTCCTGAAGGGGAATCCCCATGTGTTCGGGGATTCCGCTTCAGGAGTTTCCCCTGATGTCACTGCCCAGATATGGACAGAGACATCAAGTGCTCTGTCCAGGAGCGGAATCCCCGAACACACGGGGATTCCGCTCCTTCAAGGAGCTAAAGTGCAGCTAGCACATAGCAGATCGGGGAGATACCTCCCCGCTCTGCTATAGTGGCATCGCTACAGTAGTAGCAGCAGCAGCAGCAGCTGCTAGCGGCGCCATCAAAGGTGTCGCCGGGCCAGGGCGCTTTTAAAACAAGCAGGAGAAGGGAGCCAGCGCAGCGCTCCCTTCCACCTGCTGTACACCCTGGCCCTGCCACACCGTGTACAGCGATGCCATTCGTCAGAATGGCATCAACTCCTCCTCCTCACATGCACTCTGCGCTGTGAGGAGGAGGAGATAGAGCGCAAGAGCCGGAAAACCCGGCCGTCACTCGGGACACATCCCGGTGATGGCCGGGTATTACCCGGCCCCATAGACTTCTATGGGAGCCGGGCGGCTGGGTACCCGGGCGAAAATGGAGCATGTCCTATTTTTTGACGGGCGGTTTTCCCGGCCGTCAAAAAATCGGTCGTGTGAATAGCCCCATTAGGGGTCTATTATTCCTAATGCAGCCGGGTGCCGGCCGATTTATGAACGGCCGGCAGCCGGCCGGGAAACCCTGCCGTGTGAATGATGCCTTAGAGTCAGACTGATTAATTGAGTCTGTGGACAGGAGTCTTTTATACAGGTGACCATTTAAGACAGCTGTCTTTAATGCAGGCACCAAGTTGCTTTGGAACGTGTAACTGGTCTGGAGGAGGCTGAACTGGGGATCAAATACTTATTTCTCTGTGCACAATGCAAATAAATATATATAATTTTGACTATGTGATTTTCTTTTTTTTTATTTTATATAATCTATCTCTCACTGGTAAAATGAACCTAGCCTAAAAATTCTAGACTGTTCATGACTTTGACAGTGGGCAAACTTACAAAATCAGCAAGGGATCAAATACTTATTTCCTTCACTGTATATATATATATATATATATATATATATATATATATATATATATATATATATATATATATAGAAAAACATAGAACACAGCAACGGCACCAGGACTTCAGAGTAGATGAAAGCAAAAGTGGATTTTATTCACCTCAATACAGCAACGGATGGCTTGAGAAAGGTTCCTGTTGAACCGAAACGTTGCTGTATTGAGGTGAATAAAATCCACTTTTGCTTTCATCTACTCTGAAGTCCTGGTGCCGTTGCTGTGTTCTATGTGTATATATATATACACTACCGTTCAAAAGTTTGGGGTCATCCAGACAATTTTGTGTTTTCCATGAGAACTCACCCTTATATTTATCAAATGAGTTGCAAAATGACTAGAAATTATAGTCAAGACATTGACAAGGTTATAAATAATGATTTTTATTTGAAATAATAATTTTCTCCTTCAAACTTTGCTTTCGTCAAAGAATGCTCCATTTGCAGCAATTACAGCATTGCAGACCTTTGGCATTCTAGCTGTTAATTTTCTGAGGTAATCGGGAGAAAATTCACCCCATGCTTCCAGAAGCCCCTCCCACAAGTTGGATTGGCTTGATGGGCACTTCTTGCGTACCATACGGTCAAGCTGCTCCCACAACAGCTCTATGGGGTTGAGATCTGGTGACTGCGCTGGCCACTCCATTACAGATAGAATACCAGCTGCCTGCTTCTTCCCTAAATAGTTCTTGCATAATTTGGAGGTGTGCTTTGGGTCATTGTCCTGTTGTAGGATGAAATTGGCTCCAATCAAGCGCTGTCCACAGGGTATGGCATGGCGTTGCAAAATGGAGTGATAGCCTTCCTTATTCAAAATCCCTTTTACCTTGTACAAATCTCCCACTTTACCAGCACCAAAGCAACCCCAGACCATCACATTACCTCCACCATCTTTTCAGTTGTTCTGCGTCTCACAAATGTTCTTTTGTGTGATCCAAACACCTCAAACTTCGATTCGTCTGTCCATAACACTTTTTTCCAATCTTCATCTGTCCAATCTCTCTGTGCTTTTGCCCATATTAATCTTTTCCTTTTATTAGCCAGTCTCAGATATGGCTTTTTCTTTGCCACTCTGCCCTGAAGGCCAGCATCCCGGAGTCGCCTCTTCACTGTAGACGTTGACACTGGCGTTTTGCGGGTAATATTTAATGAAGCTGCCAGTTGAGGACCTGTGAGGCGTCTATTTCTGAAATTAGAGACTCTAATGTACTTGTCTTGTTGCACAGTTGTGCAGCGGGGCCTCCCACTTCTCTTTCTACTCTGGTTAGAGCCTGTTTGTGTTGTCCTCTGAAGGGAGTAGTACACACCGTTGTAGGAAATCTTCCGTTTCTTGGCAATTTCTCGCATGGAATAGCCTTCATTTCTAAGAACAAGAATAGACTGTCGAGTTTCACATGAAAGCTCTCTTTTTCTAGCCATTTTGAGAGTTTAATCGAACCACAAATGTAATGCTCCAGATTCTCAACTAGCTCAAAGGAAGGTCAGTTTTATAGCTCCTCTAAACAGCAAAACTGTTTACAGCGGTGCTAACATAATTGCACAAGGGTTTTCAAGTGTTTTCTAATCATCCATTAGCCTTCAAACACAGTTAGCAAACACAATGTACCATTAGAACACTGGAGTGATGGTTGCTGGAAATGGGCCTCTATACACCTATGTAGATATTGCATTAAAAAACACGTTTGCAGCTAGAATAGTGATTTAGCACATTAACAATGTATAGAGTGTATTTCTGATTAATTTAATGTTATATTCATTGAAAAAAACTGTGCTTTTCTTTCAAAAATAAGGAAATTTCTAAGTGACCCTAAATTTTTGAACGGTAGTGTATATATATGTATATGTAGTGTTTACACACACGTGGCTCAAAGAACTGTAACAATGTCTAACAAAGATTTTTTTCTTTTATTTTTGTTTTGTTTTATAGCACTTCGTAAAACTTACTAACGGACACTGAGGCTGACTGACTCGAACGCTACGTATTGACACTGACAATGGATTGATGCTGACTGACAATTACTGACAAGTGACGCGACTGACAGTAATGGATTGACGCTGACTAACTGACACTTGCTGACAAGTGACGTGACTGACAGTAATGGATTGACGCTGACAACGGATTGACGCAGACTAACTGGCAACGGACACTGACTGACACTGACTAACTAACGCGACGAATTGACGTAGACGAACAACTACCTACGAACTAAATCAAATTATTATTTGTGATCAAAAAAGAAAAAATATCTCCCTTATACACTGGGAGGCGGTGGGGAACAGGGGAAGTGAAAATTAGGGGTTTTTCACTATTTTCACTAACTACACGATACAGGCTCTGATCTCTCCAACTACTAAACACCAACTAAGAGATCAGAGCCTGTATCCTGTATTTTTCCCCCGCCCTGCAAGAAAACGCACTGTGATTGGTGAACAGACCCACCAATCACAGCTCTCGCCGGCAATGGACGAATAACAGCAGTCCATTGCCGATCACATGGGACATGGGGGAGGGGTGGTGGGAGTACAGGAACAGTTTTGAAAACTTTTCCTAACTTTTATGGAGGATGGGTGGATCTCTACAGATCCACCTATCACATCGATCGCCGGCATTGGACCGCTTTTACGGGTCCGTTGCCGGTGACTGACATGTGTAAGCTATCGGGGGGGGGGGCATTTTTTACCCCTCCCTGGCTAAAAGTGCACTGTGATTGGCGGGTCTGAACAGACCCACCATTCACAGCTCTCACCGGTATTGGACCAATAGCAGCAGTCCATTGCCGGTCACGTGGGACATGGGGGGATGGGAGGGGACCTTTGTAACATTTCCCAGACTTAACTACGAGTCCCGGGAATGGTTTTTAAAACTTTTTACAGTTAAAACAATGTGATCGGTGGATCTGTACAAATCCACCGACCACATCGATCGCCGGCATCAGACCGCTAATCGGTGAGTGTTAGCTGTCAGGGACAGCTTATATCCCGGTTCCCGGCGCACACATCCACCGGCTGTGTACACCGGGAACGATTCAGTAACTACGTCCTCGTGCAGGAAGTAACGTCCCGCAACGACGTACAGTTACTTACTCGTGCGGGTAGGGGTTAAAACTCGCTATCAACATATCAAATGATGGGGGCCTCACGTGCATCTTCATTCTTTATTATAGTCCATGGAAGATTTGAAAACAAAAGGTTCCATATTTCATGTTTACTATAATGGAGGGTGATGAAACTTGTGGCCACCTCCTCTCTGCTTTAAATGGCGAACACGGGACCCCTTTTCTTAGTATTTATGGGGGTTCCAACTGTCAGGCTCCTGCTGATACAAAACATTCTGCTTTGTGTGATCATCTTTGTACACAGATGGAAGAACAGCCAGGTTGAGAACCCAAAGGCTTCATGCACCCTGGGACCACCAGATGCTTTCCAATGGCATAAATTCTATTTATACATTCTTTGTTTTTAATCCATTAAGGATGTGGCCTAGTTTGGGCCTTTAAAGGGGTATACCGATCACTAAAAAATATACAGCAGCAGACCTAGCTCAAAGGTAAAGCATTTACTAATCGACTATTTTATGTTAATCCAGTTCTTCTGTGAGATCCTGTTACACTCATGATGGCCTGGAAGCTGTCACTTCCCAGTGTTAGCCTAGTGGGGGGTTTTAACGGCTGTACTGAAGAAGTGCTACTTGACAACTTTACAGGGGTTTTCTCATGGAGACAACCCCTATTTGATTAATGCTTGTTCAATTATCTGCTTATCGTTGAGGGGACCCTCCTTTATGATGTACATATTACCTAATAGGGCATGAAAGAACCCTTTTAAAGGAAAACTGTCAGGTTAAATATGCAGTCCAATTGTCAGTCAGCGTGTTATAGAGTAGGAAGAGCTCAGCGGATTGATATATTGTTTGGTGGGAAAAGATTCAGGTTAAGGCTCTGTTCACATCTACGTCCCGGCTTCTGTTTATAACGGAGGTCACAATGCTGTGACTGATCCATCTCAGGGCAGACACCGACGGACCTCATTGACTTCTAATGGGGTCGTCGGGTTCCACTAGGTATACGTGGTTTTCTTTGGAAAAAATAGCACAAGCGACCTGGCTGTCAGTTAGTAAGTCCCCTTCCAGTGCCGCCACAGTGGTAGCTAAGCATTCTACAATTACCATTGGCGTACATCGGCTGTGATAGCTAATCCACAGCAACAGTTGCTCTTTGTAGTCTGTGTCTGCTCTGGCTAAGGCCGGGTTCCCACGTAGCGTAAACATCGCTGAATTTCCACAACGGAATTCTGTGTGGAAATTCCGCAGCATTTACAGTAGCAGCAAAGTGGATGAGATTTTGAAAATCTCATGCCCACTATGCGAAAAAAACGCAACAAAAATGTTCAGAAATTGACCTGCGGAGCATGCTGCGTTTTCTGTTATGGGGTTTCCTCATTGAATTCAATGGGGATGCAAAACCCGCAACAGAAAGCCAAGTGTGGCGACTTTTGCAGTGGAATCGCTGAGATTCCGCCACAAAAATCGCAACTCAGAAAAAAGAAAATTCATACTTACTCAGAACTCCCTGCTTCTTCCTCCAGTCCAGCCTCCTGGGATGACGTTTGTGAAAGTGATTAGAATATGTTTAAAAGATAACATTTTGCATGGACTCCATCTTGTATGGTAGGCGTCCATTTTGGATTGTTGGAATCCATCTTTTGGCCTGAAGGAGCCATCTTGAGATTAATATGTAAAAAGTAATATGTCAGCAGATGTCTTGAAGCAATTCTATGTTATGTGTTCTTGAATTGAATGTTTTATTACTCTTGTGAGGAGCAGATCAAATAGCCTTGGCCGAATGAACAATGGCATTGTTTACCATGAGGGAAGGGGATTCAGCCCTCTGTTTAAATGATTTAATCTTATCTGCAGTCTCCATTCTCTAGTGAGATAAGAAGTAGACAAATTAACTTGTGTCTCTGAAATGTGTGTCTTCCCATGGGACAAGGTTCAGGCCACCTGGGGCTTGGAGGGTGAAGAATTATTATAATGCATTGAAATATTCTCATTGGCTGAATCAGAGTCATTATCATATTGTAGATGATTGGCTGAAACCAAAGCCTACACCTTTCCTGTCATTATACTTATATACTTGTTTGGATCAATAAAGATCAGAGAAGGATTTTGAGCATACAAGCATGGTCTCTTGTGTCATCTTTTCTCTCAGATATATATATCTATTACCTATGATTTGGAAGCTGGATAAATTACTGGAGGGCGGGTATCGGTTGACATACCCATTACAAATTTCAGTCTAATATATTTTGGCCCATGATTGCGTTAACAGTTTTTGGTGCCGAAAACGCGGGAGATTGCTCGTCTGATACGCTGTCGCTGGAGGCCTGACGGCATTTGCATCAGTGAATATGAAAAACCGGCCGGTACGTAAGAAGCTTATTCTTACAAACATGGTTCACTCATTCATTGCCGAGGCTGGAATTAGCGGTCATGACGTCACATCTCCTGATACGCAGTGTTTATCCAGCAGGTATGTTGAACGCTTTTAGCGTGATGAATGATTGCAGATACGTACGTTATCTTGAGTGGTTGTACAGATGTGTGAATCTTGGAGGTTCACGGTATGGGAGAATTTTTGCCGGCATTGAACATTGAAATTGTAACATTGAAATTGTTAAGATTGAGAACAGAAGCTGTGAGGAGTGAGTGCGTGACCCCCTCCTGTGAAATGTGATGATGTGGGAAGAGGAAAAAAAAAAAAGAGAGAAACTTGTGTAGAAGTAGTGTGAATTCATGGTGTACATCTGTCTGT
Source organism: Rhinoderma darwinii (assembly GCF_050947455.1). Taxonomy (NCBI): domain Eukaryota; kingdom Metazoa; phylum Chordata; class Amphibia; order Anura; family Rhinodermatidae; genus Rhinoderma; species Rhinoderma darwinii. Next base: position 32,276,937 of record NC_134698.1, read on the forward strand.
GTAAGATAAGGAAGCTGAATGTGCTGTAGTGAACCTGCAATGAACTGTGTATTGTTATAGGTCTGTTGAAAATTGTATTTATCAAAGGGGAATGTTTTCCTGTTGCCTGGTTGTTCTGAGGGAGCCGAGTATCAGGGACGCCTGACTTGGCAACTGTCCGAAAAGACAGACTGCGCGTTTATAGCAGAGAGTTGCGAACATCGACAGACTGCGCGAGAATAGCAGAGAGTCGCGGATAGACAGACTGCGCGTTTATAGCAGAGAGTCTGGGACAGAAAAGTTGGATATTCAGAGGTGATATCCAGTAGTATCACTAGGACTTCTGTGGTTAAGTCCTGATAATGGAGAACTTGGAGAGCAGCGCAACAGGGCAAGCTCCGTAGTGTGACGTACAGCCAAAGATTATTGTGACAAACGGGACGAAAACGCTATAACTAAAAGGGGTTCTGTAATAATAGGTTCTTTGTCAGGATTGTAGTAGTCAAATGAATATATATATGAAAGTGCATGTGAGACGTGTGATAAGGGTGTATGTACCATTACCCAGTGCAATAGGGAAAACTTTGAATGTGGATTTGAATAATCATTGATACACTTTTAGCACACACTGCCAGCTTGTAATATTGTGTGTAAGGGTCCTTAACAACCAGTTGTATGCATTGTCAGACTGGCATAAGGTGGGGATCAGTACAGACTGATTTCTAGCACACATTTGATAATCTGGTATGGACTTTTGATGTAGTATAACATCCAAGTCAGTCAGTCTGTATTAATATGAGACCGCTGGAAATGAATACCGTTGTAACATAACAATCTGTGTTCAAAGCAAAGAATGACCCACATGTGTCGTAGTAGTATAACTACCTACACAATTACAGTGAAGGACATTGGTATTGGCGCACACCCAAGGCCCTTAAAGAAATGATCACCAACATACGTAGCAAATCCCCGGACTACAGCCCACAGAGTAAATGGCTGAGTGGGGAGGATGAGATATGTGATCAAATTAGTTGATTGTTCAAAAATGTAGGTGGATGTTAATAAATGGCTGTTTGTGAATAGACAGAGAGAGAAAATGAATCCGGAGTGCTGCATATAAGGAATTGATGATGATGATGATGATTGATGATGATGACAAATATTGATTGTGACTGAGAGGGGCTGTGTGATGTAACATGTGTGTGATATAACATGTGCAGTGTGAAGTCTGAAAAGCAGACTGATGTAAGCTTATATATAGAGCATGGACTGATGAGACAAGTAATTACAATATTGCACTGATTTTAGATATATATTGTGTACAATTTTTAATGTTTTGTGTATAGGGTTAAATTTGAGTCATTTTAGAAAAGCATTGGTCTGAAGGAAAGGGGGATTATATGTGTGAGACAGGAGAAGGCCGCTCACTGGTTGTAGTGGTTAGGAATGTTTCTTATCTTTGCGCATGCGCTGTTGTCCGTAAGTACCGAGTGTGTAAAATATTATGTCAGAATTTGTCTGCATAAAAGATAAAAGTTACGCTGCATATTTATGTGTTATGATGTGATAAGATTTAACGTTGGGATGTTTTGAACTTAATTCAAATGAATTAAAATACAGATATTGTGAGACATGGGGTCTTGAAGATGTATGTACCCCTACTGTTCCCTACTCCCACATATAGTTTATTGGTTTGCAGTAATTAATATTAGCAGATATATTATTTTCTGTTTTATTGGATAAAAAATTATAGTTGTTGTTTTTGTTTTTACATATGCATAGGAAGTGCTATAGTGCTGCCTATGTAATTTTTGAAAATGTATGAGGTTTTAAAAGTAAATGGTTGCAAGGTATCTAAAAAGAACATGCTGTTTTGTCAGGAGGAAGTCGTTTTTGTTTCAGGCTATTGTGTATTATAGGGGGCCAAACGAGTGCCGCACAGATAGAGTGCCCAACCTTATTATGTTGAGATGTAGTTTTGAACCCTACTACATTACTTTCGCAGAGTCCAAAAAGGGAGGAGTAGTGAGGGGACTGATCAGATACAATTTTATTTTGTTTGGAATTAATGAATTTGGTTTGAGGAGGTCTACAAAATGTGTAAGAGACCCCAATGAGTAATCCAGATTAAATGTGTATGAGAGTAACCTAAATGTTGAGGTTTTTCTGTGTAGATCCTTCCAGAATGGTAAATATGGAACTGGTTATGCTGTGCTGTAGTCTCCACCCAATATGAGGTATTGTGTAAGAGACTATGAGTCTTTACAGATTTAGTTGGGAAGGAGGTGAAAATTATCTGAATATTGTTAATTTTATGCAAGATTTGAATAATTTTTATTTGTTTTTGTATTAATCAAGTATTTACAGAACCTGATAAAAGTGGGATTTACAAATATTCTGGATTATCAGATGAGTGTGGAGAAGTGTATAATATTTGTTTTTATTTTTGAGAATAAAGACGCCACCCCTTTGAGATGTTCTATCTATATGTGACATGGGTTTTTTTTTAATGTAAATTTGTAATGTAGAAATACTTGATCATATACAGTATGTACAAGACAGGATACGAGGCACGAGGTAAATTATCCAGAAACCACGCTCACCTTCTTGTTCATCTCAAGGAGCGGAGCTGGAGGTGCTCGCTGAGGCTTGTAACCTGGTGAAAGGTAAGATGGCCGACATTTACACTGACTCTAGGTACGCTTTTGGCATCGCCCACAATTATGGGCCCATTGGTAGTAGGAACTTTATTGGATCATCGGGTAAGCCAATTGAGAGCGTAAGAGATGAAAGACATGACAACAAGAGTATGTGCGGCCAGGTGTCAGTAAATTGGCTTGTCCCTGGATACAATAATGCCACCACTAGGTTTGTAGCAGCCGGCATGATGTGCGCACGGCATGACATAGGTAAAACAGCAAAGGTACCTGTGAAAAGTGCAGCCCGGCCAGATTACACATCCCAGCAACTGCAGAACATACAACTACCTGAGGGAGAAGTGTATGACAATGTGCTCGTATGTGTAGACCTGTTCTCAGGGGGGCCTGAAGCACGGCTTTTATCTTCCCCACTGCAGACGTTGTGTGTAGTGACAGGGGAATAGTGTTCTCCCAAGTATTGAACTGGTGTTTGTACAATAAGATATCAGCAGTTCTCCAAATGTTATTCCAAAGTTAGTTTGTTTAATAAGGGTATTCAAGAAGTGTTGTGGGAATATTAAATACTGAGGTTAAGTTTTATGTAAAGTTCTGGACCAGCCTTAGCATTGGACTATTGGAGGCATGCGTCAGTGTTATGTTTGTGTAAATGATAACTTCTCAGTGCAAGTAGATTCCCATTTGAAAATATTTTTGTTGTGATAAGATTCTGTGCAGTAAAAATATGTAAAGAAGAAGAATCAGTTTGTAGGTATCAGTTTTAGTTACTGCCCAGTGTGAACATTTAACATAAATATGTAATTGTTAATGTTTTTTCAATTGAATTATCTGATTAAAATCAATTAATGGTTATCCGATGAAAAAGATTGTTCTCCACAGGAAGAGTCCAACTGGGAGCGGAAGGCGTGAAAACCAGATTCTAACAGAATGTGGAGGATAAAGGAAGGTAAACCGGTAGGCATTCTTGATGGCACTTGTATTGATGGTGTATGACCTCACATATGCCCCAAGACTGCAAGGATCGATTTGGTGAGATCTAATTGGTATGTCCCAGGTTTTACAGCTGTTGCTGCTAAATTCTGTTAGAGCTGTTTGATTTGCCTACAGAACAGTCCTGGCAGACCGGTGCCAACCTTATCATACCCGCCTCCCACGAAGAGAACAGATCTTGAGAGGCTTTCCAAGGCAATACAAACCAGAGTAGGAAAAAATTGGTTTGAGACACTCGTCAGATAAAACGTATGGTATCTGTGAATATTTATGTGAGTAGGAGCTGTTAAAAGTAATCAGCTCAGAATATGGTATAAATCCTGCTGAAAAGTGTAAACACCAAGTGCAAATATAATGTGCCCAGTAACTACACATCTTCTAGGTAACTGTCCAGTGGAACAGAGAAGTTTTTCTTACATAAAGGTGTTTGTTTGATGTAGTTTAAGGGCCTGTCATTGTTATTGTATGTACTTAGAACAACGTTTATAGTATATGCGGATGATGTTATCACCAGATGAGAATTTATTCTAACAATTGACAAGGGTTGGGTCCCCAGCAAGTGCCAGTAAACATGAGCTAGAAGACTTTTAATATGATGAACTCCATCACTGAGATGCGGCAGGTGCAGCCTGAGCCAGTACAATGCGTTTATCATGAACTGACGGCAGTGTCACAATTCTAAGCAGCCGCCCAGACAAGTAACTTACCGGAGGAAGAGGACAGATACGGAGGGTTTGTGGTAGTCACAATAAAACTCCACTAATCCGTCTACGTGGGATCTCACCCCAGGCTCACAGCATGAGGTGTTGTGTACAGCCCGGTGACGTAAACTAAAAGAGACGGTGTCTGACAGATGAGAAGGACCAAACCAAGTCCTGATGACATCAGCAAAGTTCAAAGTAAAGACCAAAGACCTGAGTGTATCCGTCAGCAGTAGCAGAAGACAGAAGAAGAAGAGGACGATTATGTACAGGACTGGCAATGAACTGATGGGACCCAAACCTAGAAGGGTGATAGCATGAGATTGGTGATAGCATTATTTTATAAGTTGAGGCCCTATTGTTTATATTGTCTGAGGTTTATAATTATAATGTGTGTAAATATGCCACGGTACTGTGAATTGTTAACAACTTGAGGTGTTTTATGTGGAGATGTGAGGTGAAGGTCACTGGTTGTTGTCACTCATATGTAAGAAGTGCATGGCAGCAATGAGAGCCCAGAGGTTATGTTACCTGGGTGTCTTTAGGTTTAAGGAAGATGCTGCCCACGACCTGTTATATCTGCAGGGGTAAAAGTCCCATTAGGACAGTAAGTGACAGTGTGACAATTATGACCAATACAAGTACCGTAGAGGAGAAGTTTGGATTATTGCCAATATTAGTAGGTTTAACAGTAAAAAATGCTCATAATATAGAGAAAGTGGCCGACAGATTGGACACTGTTAGAGATTGTGTTTGATGTTTTGAATGCTGCCCAAGGGGGGATGTGCATGTGCCAAGTAGTTGATACAGCCTGTTGCCATTATATAGACCCTACTGCCATTATGCAGGACAAGTATGACCGTAAATAAAGCTGAGAAAATAAAGGAAGAGTTCAGGAAAGACAATTCTAAAGATGATTGGACCCTGGAGTGGCCGGATTGGTTGTCATGGCTCAATCCCTCTAACTGGTTTAAGGATGTTGGGGGATGAGTAATGGGTCTGCTCCAGAGTGTCCTGCAGGTTTATTATGTATTGCATTATATTTGCTTCTGAGGCTCATATTTTGAGGCCTGACAAAACTTTGGCAATGCTTCGCAGCAAAGGCTAAAATGATTACCCGCCATACTGGATCTTTTGATCAAGTGTACCCTATGAGTGAAACAATTATGGGAAGGAATTTTGTTGAAATGACCAGGGGATGAGGTGAAACGGTTAGGTAAGTCCTCAAGGGTGGATAAGCCATCCTTTAAGTACCTGGCGTGGATGCAAAATATCCTCATATAAACAAAAAGAGGGAAATGTGAAAGTGATTAGAATATGTTTAAAAGATAACATTTTGCATGGACTCCATCTTGTATGGTAGGAGTCCATTTTGGATTGTTGGAATCCATCTTTTGGCCTGAAGGAGCCATCTTGAGATTAATAAGTAAAAAGTAATATGTCAGCAGATGTCTTGAAGCAATTCTATGTTATGTGTTCTTGAATTGAATGTTTTATTACTCTTGTGAGGAGCAGATCAAATAGCCTTGGCCGAATGAACAATGGCATTGTTTACCATGAGGGAAGGGGATTCAGCCCTCTGTTTAAATGATTTAATCTTATCTGCAGTCTCCATTCTCTAGTGAGATAAGAAGTAGACAAATTAACTTGTGTCTCTGAAATGTGTGTCTTCCCATGGGACAAGGTTCAGGCTACCTGGGGCTTGGAGGGTGAAGAATTATTATAATGCATTGAAATATTCTCATTGGCTGAATCAGAGTCATTATCATATTGTAGATGATTGGCTGAAACCAAAGCCTACACCTTTCCTGTCATTATACTTATATACTTGTTTGGATCAATAAAGATCAGAGAAGGATTTTGAGCATACAAGCATGGTCTCTTGTGTCATCTTTTCTCTCAGATATATATATCTATTACCTATGATTTGGAAGCTGGATAAATTACTGGAGGGCGGGTATCGGTTGACATACCCATTACAAATTTCAGTCTAATATATTTTGGCCCATGATTGCGTTAACAACGTTTCATCCCATGTGACCACTGCAGCCAATAACAGGCTCCAGCGGTCACATGGGCTTTAGCGTCAACCAGGGCAGCCCCAACCGGACAGCCATGGAGGAACGCTTCACCATGACAATGGCCTAGGCAAGTATGGGCGTTTTTTTTGTTTGTTATTTTTAATTTCTACGCTGCTTACCGCAGTGGAAATTCCGGCCAAAATACCGTTTTCGGAAGGAATGTGCTGCGTGTTTTAGGTCTGATACCCTGCGTGTTTTTTTGCAGCATATCCTACCCATGGGAGCTGTAATGGCAGGAAGGAGGAAGGGAAAGTGAGCCCTAATCTACCCACCGCCCTGTCCCTGCCTACTTGCAACGACCCGCCCTAGGCGACGGGGTACAACTGGGCGGCGGTCCCTACGCTGTCTAAGTGCACGGGAGAACAAACAGGGAACACGCAAGGGAAGGGGCAGTAGCCCACGGAACGCCGAGGAAACGGAGCGGTGAATGAGTTGTCAGGACCAGGATGAAGTGGAGTATACCCAAGTGAGCACGGAGGAGGAAGCAAGCCGGAGGCAAAGCAAAGCGGGTTAAGCAGAACAGCAGCAAGGCAGAAGCACGGCAGGAGCAGGCTGGAGCAAGCAGCAGTGGGGCCAGGAATCCAAAAGAATTACAAGCACTGAGGAGGAGAACACAGCAGGTAATAAAGGACAGGGGGCGGAGCTAACTCAGACTGACCAGGCCGCGATAGGCTCTCCCACTCCTGAGCCTGCCACCCTGGTTGGTGGGAGATGGTGTCAGTCGAACAGGTCTGGCCTCAGGTGTGGATTGATTAATCCCAGGAGTATACCTAGACGTAGTACCTGGCAGATCCCTAACAGTACTCCCCCTTTTATGAGGGGCCACCGGACCCTTACTAAGAGGACCCGGTTTAGTAGGGAAGAGAAGGTGGAACCTCCTGATCAATACCCCAGCGTGAACATCACGGGCAGTTACCCAAGTCCTCTCCTCCGGCCCATACCCTCTCCAATGGACCAGGTACTGGAGGGAGCCCTGGACCATCCTACTGTCCATAATCTTGGCCACCTCGAATTCCACCCCCTCAGGGGTGAGAACGGGAACAGGAGGTTTCCTCGAGGGGGACCAGGACGGGGAGCAGCGTTTAAGGAGGGAGGCATGGAAGACGTCATGTATGCGAAAGGATGGGGGCAGCTCCAGACGGAAGGATACAGGGTTGAGGACTTCAATGATCTTATAAGGCCCAATAAATCGGGGAGCAAACTTCCTGGACGGGACCTTAAGGCGCAAGTTCCTGGACGACAACCAGACCAAATCCCCGACGACAAACCGGGGGTTAGCAGAACGTCTACTATCCGCCTGAATCTTTTGTGCGCTCTGGGACGCCTCTAGGTTCTTCTGCACCTGGGCCCAGACAGTGCACAGTTCCCGATGAACATCCTCTACCTCAGGATTATTGGAACAACCAGGGGAAACGGAGGAGAACCTTGGGTTAAACCCGAAATTACAGAAAAACGGGGAGACCCCTGACGAGTTACTGACCCGGTTATTCAGGGAAAATTCAGCAAGGGGAAGGAATGAGACCCAATCGAATTGACAGTCAGAGATGAAACACCTTAAATATTGTTCCAGGGACTGGTTAGTCCTCTCCGTTTGGCCATTAGTTTCGGGATGGAAGGCGGAGGAGAAGGACAGATCAATCTCCAACTTTTTACAAAAGGCTCTCCAAAATAAGGAAACAAATTGTACCCCTCTGTCAGAAACGATATTGACTGGGGCCCCATGGAGACGCAGGATGTGTTTCACAAACAAAGAAGCTAACGTCTTGGCGTTAGGTAGCTTCTTAAGGGGCACAAAGTGGCACATCTTGCTGAAGCGGTCTACTACCACCCACACCACCGACTTGCCCTGAGATGGAGGCAAATCGGTGATAAAATCCATGGAGATATGGGTCCAAGGTCTCTGGGGAATGGGCAAGGAACGTAGTAGGCCCGCAGGTCGGGACCTAGGGGTTTTGGACCTAGCGCAAACCTCACAAGCGGCGACGTAAGCCCTAACGTCTTTAGGCAACCCAGGCCACCAATAGTTTCTGGTAATGAGGTGTTTGGTGCCCAAGATGCCAGGATGACCAGATAGAGTGGAGTCATGGTTTTCCCTGAGTACCCTTAGCCGGTATTGCAGGGGAACAAACAGTTTGTCCCCAGGGACGTTCCCGGGAGCTGCACCCTGATCAGCCGCGATATCAGAAGCTAAATCAGAATCCGTGGCAGAAACGATTATACCAGGGGGTAAAATACAAGCAGGATCCTTCTCGGAAGGAGGATTGGCCATGAAACTACGTGACAGGGCATCAGCCTTAATATTCTCGGACCCAGCCCTATAGGTAACCAAGAAATTAAATCTGGTAAAGAATAGTGCCCACCGAGCTTGTCTAGGATTAAGCCTCCGGGCCGATTCTAGGAAAACCAGATTCTTGTGATCCGTAAGGACCGTTACCTGGTGTCTGGCCCCCTCCAGGAAGTGCTGCCACTCTTCAAAAGCCCATTTAATGGCTAGAAGTTCGCGGTTGCCAATATCATAGTTACTCTCCGTGGGCGAAAATTTCCTAGAGAAGTAAGCACAGGGGCGGAGATGGGTGAGGGAGCTGGTACCCTGGGACAAGACGGCCCCCACTCCCACCTCGGATGCGTCAACCTCCACAATAAATGGCTCCTCTTGGTTGGGCTGAATCAGCACGGGGGCCGAGATAAAGCACTTCTTGAGGGTCTCAAAGGCCTGGACGGCCTCAGGGGGCCAATGGAGGACATCAGCACCTTTGCGAGTAAGGTCCATAAGAGGCTTAGCGACGACGGAGAAGTTGGCAATAAATCTCCTGTAATAGTTGGCGAACCCTAAAAAACACTGTAACGCCTTAAGGGAGGCAGGTTGGACCCATTCCGCCACAGCCTGAACCTTGGCAGGGTCCATGCGGAATTCATGAGGAGTGAGGATTTGACCTAAAAATGGTATCTCCTGTACCCCAAAGACACATTTTTCAGTCTTAGAAAACAGATTATTCTCCCGAAGGACCTGGAGCACCTTCCTGACATGCTCCACGTGGGAGGACCAGTCCTTGGAAAACACCAGTATGTCATCAAGGTACACAACAAGAAAATTACCCTGGTAATCTCTCAGGATTTCATTAATAAAATTCTGAAAGACAGCAGGGGCATTACACAACCCAAAGGGCATGACCAGGTATTCTAAATGACCCTCGGGTGTGTTGAACGCAGTTTTCCACTCATCCCCCTCTTTGATGCGGATAAGGTTATATGCCCCCCGTAGATCGAACTTAGAAAACCATTGGGCTCCCTGAACCTGATTAAAAAGATCCGGAATCAAAGGAAGTGGGTACTGGTTCCTTACGGTGACCTTATTCAGGTTACGATAATCAATGCACGGCCTAAGACCACCATCCTTCTTCCCCACAAAGAAGAAGCCAGCACCTACAGGAGAAGTCGAGGGGCGAATGAAACCCTTGGCCAGGCATTCTTGGATATACACCCTCATAGCTTCACGTTCAGGACATGAAAGATTAAATATCCTACCCTTAGGAAGCTTGGCACCAGGCACCAAATCGATGGCGCAATCGTAATCTCTATGGGGGGGCAACACCTCGGAGGCCTCCTTAGAAAACACATCGGCGAAGTCCTGAACAAACTCAGGAAGCGTGTTTACCTCCTCCCGGGGAGAAATAGAGTTAACAGAAAGACATGACATAAGACATTCACTACCCCATTTGGTGAGATCCCCAGTATTCCAATCAAACGTGGGATTATGCAACTGCAACCAGGGAAGACCTAATACCAGATCAGACGATAATCCCTGCATCACCAGTACAGAGCACTGCTCCAAATGCATGGAGCCAACCAGGAGTTCAAAAACAGGAGTATGCTGAGTAAAATAACCATTAGCAAGGGGAGTTGAGTCGATACCTACTACAGGGATAGGATAAGGTAAATCAATAAAAGGCATTTTTAGAGACATAGCAAATTCCACAGACATGATATTAGCAGATGAGCCAGAATCCACGAAGGCACTGCCAGTGGCAGACCGGCCAGCAAACGAGACCTGAAAGGGAAGCAAAATTTTATTGCGTTTCACATTAACGGGAAATACCTGTGCGCCCAAGTGACCTCCCCGATGATCACTTAGGCACGGAAGTTTTCCGGCTTTTTATTCTTGCGCCTGGGACAGGTGTTCAGAAGATGCTTGTCGTCCCCACAGTAGAAGCAGAGACAATTCATTCTGCGAAACTCCCTACGTTGTCGAGGGGACATGGAGGCCCCGAGTTGCATAGGTACCTCCGAGTCCTCCGTGGAGGGGCGAGGAGACGGGACCTCGGGGGGGATCGCAGAAAAGTCAGAGGGGAGCACATTGAAGCGTTCAAGCTGACGTTCCCTGAGACTTCAGTCAAGTCGTACTGCTACGGCCATAACCTGGTCAAGGGAGTCAGAAGAGGGGTAGCTAACCAGCAGATCCTTCAGGGCGTCAGATAATCCTAACCTAAACTGGCACCTTAGGGCCGGATCGTTCCACCGAGAAGCTACACACCACTTTCTAAAATCAGAACAGTACTCCTCAACCGGTCTCCTACCCTGACGTAAGGTCACCAGCTGACTCTCGGCTAAAGCAGTCCTGTCAGTCTCGTCGTAAATGAGTCCGAGGGCAGAGAAAAAGCGATCAACAGAGGAAAGTTCAGGGGCGTCAGGAGCCAAGGAGAAGGCCCACTCTTGGGGCCCTTCCTGGAGTCGGGATATGATGATACCCACCCGCTGGTTCTCGGAACCTGAGGAGTGGGGTTTAAGGCGGAAATACAGTCTGCAACTCTCCCGGAAGGAGAGAAACGTCTTACGGTCCCCTGAGAACCGGTCAGGTAACTTGAGGTCGGGTTCTAGAGGTGAGGTGAGGGGAACTACTACGGCAGCGTCACCCTGGTTGACCCTCTGGGCCAGGGCCTGGACCTGTAGGGAGAGGCCCTGCATCTGCTGGGTCAGGGTCTCAAGGGGGTCCATGATAGCGTCAGCGTAGGGGAAATGGTAGACTAGGTAAGGGGCTTGTAATTATGTAATTGCAGGAAGGAGGAAGGGAAAGTGAGCCCTAATCTACCCACCGCCCTGTCCCTGCCTACTTGCAACGACCCGCCCTAGGCGACGGGGTACAACTGGGCGGCGGTCCCTACGCTGTCTAAGTGCACGGGAGAACAAACAGGGAACACGCAAGGGAAGGGGCAGTAGCCCACGGAACGCCGAGGAAACGGAGCGGTGAATGAGTTGTCAGGACCAGGATGAAGTGGAGTATACCCAAGTAAGCACGGAGGAGGAAGCAAGCCGGAGGCAAAGCAAAGCGGGTTAAGCAGAACAGCAGCAAGGCAGAAGCACGGCAGGAGCAGGCTGGAGCAAGCAGCAGTGGGGCCAGGAATCCAAAAGAATTACAAACACTGAGGAGGAGAACACAGCAGGTAATAAAGGACAGGGGGCGGAGCTAACTCAGACTGACCAGGCCGCGATAGGCTCTCCCACTCCTGAGCCTGCCACCCTGGTTGGTGGGAGATGGTGTCAGTCGAACAGGTCTGGCCTCAGGTGTGGATTGATTAATCCCAGGAGTATACCTAGACGTAGTACCTGGCAGATCCCTAACAGGAGCCTTGCCTAAGGATAAATTCATGTAGTATGATCAAATTGCAGTTTATTAGCTCAATTTCCGCACAACGCTATGTTTTCTTCTAAATCACAGCAGAATTGGGATGTTTTGCTGCGATTATTAAATAATTGCAGCAAAAAACTATTATTTGCCTGCACCGTTAGATGGTTTAGGGCCCTTGTTGTGGGTTTACCTAATCGGGTATTTATCTAAACCAGACAAGGGGAAGTTTGTAGAGGGTGCAAGATGATGTGGGAAGTGCCCCACAATCATTGCCGGCCTTAGCTATGTGCGACACGTGCGGTCGTACAGGGCGCCGGCCGCCATGAAGTAAGGGGGGCGCCAGTGAGTACGAGCCGAAGAGAGGAGAAATGTTCCTTCCTCTCCACGGCTGTGTGAAGTGAGCGCTGATTGGAGGAGCAGCAGCAGGTGCTTCTGTCTGCTCCACCAATCGGCACAGCCTGTACTGCACAAACTCAGCACCTCCCGCAGCTCCTTCCTGCTGTGCTGCTGCCACAGTGAAGACTCCTCCACGGAGCTCCAGTGACAGGTAAGAGCAGCAGCTTTAGCTTAATCTATGTTTATTTATGTGCTGTGTGAGGGAGGAGGAAAGAGGGGGCTTTTAGTGATGTGTAACAGGATGTTTTTTTTTTGTTTTTTTTTTTGCAAAGATCGATTTTGTGGGGGAGGGGAGACTAGGCTATAGGTACTTTGTGTGTGTGTGTGTGTGTGTTTGTGTGTGTGTGTATTTTTTACAGATCGATTTTGAAGGTGAGGGGACAGTGTGGGGGGATTCTTTATAAATGTATTTTGTGAGGAGGGGGACTTCTGTATAGTTTATTTTGTGGTGTAGGAGCTTATTATGAATCATGGGGAGGGGAACTTAGCGTTCTGTATGGGGAGAAAGGATTCTTTAGGGTACGGCCACACGGAGCGGCCCTCACACTGTCGCAACGCGGCCAACAACCTCGCTGGCACTATGTAGGAGCGGCTGTCAAATACCTCGTTAAGGGGTATTCCGGTTACATTCGCATGCGCACTTCCGCTCCATTCATTCTCTATGGGAGCGCCAGAGATAGCCGAGTGCAGTGTTCTGCTTTTTCCGGCACTCCCATAGAGAATGAATAGGGGGTAAGTTGTTGCAAAATCGTGCGGCCATAAAGGGTGTATTAATTCATGGCCGCACGTTAACGCGGGTAAACCGTCCCTTTATCTGCAAAATCGTGCGGCCATGAATTAATATACCCTTTATGGCCACACGATTTTACAAATTACAACAACTTACCCTCTATCCATTCTCAATGGGAGCGCCGGAAAAAGCCGAACACTGCACTCGGCTATCTCCTGCGCTCCCAGAGAGAATGAATGGAGCGGCAGTGCGCGTGCGAATGTAACCGGAATACATGCGGCCACTAACAGGCTGTTTGACGGCCGCACCGAACATGGTGCCGGCGTGGTTGTTAGCTGCGTTGCGACCGTGTCAGGGCCGCTCCGTGTGGCCTTACCCTAAGGCTTTATTCAGACGAACGGGAAAAACGTCCGTGCAACGCGCGTGATTTGCACGCGCGTTGGACGGACCTATATGTGTCTATGGGGCCGTGCAGACATGTCCGTGATTTTTCCTCAGCGTGAGTCCGCTGAAAAAAAGTCACGACATGTCCGTTCTTTCGGCGTTTTGCGTGAATCACGCACCCATTGAAGTCAATGGGTGCGTGAAAACCACGCATGCCGCACGGAAGCACTTCCGTGCGAACTGCGTGATTCGCGCAAGAGCTGTCAAAAGGATGAATGTAAACAGAAAAGCACCACGTGCTTTTCTGTTTACAAACATCCAAACGTAGTGTCTTTGAGATGAGCGAACCCGGACAACCGAACCGAACTTCACCGGGTTCGGCCGAACTCGGCAAAAAAATTTCCGGTACGCGACGTCGGGAGATAGTCACTGTCCAGGGTGCTGAAAGAGTTAAACTGTTTCAGCACCATGGACAGTGACTTCCGATCCCAATATACATGAACGTGTAAAAAAAAAAGAAGTTCTGACTTACCTATAACTCCCGGCTTCTTCCTCCAGTCTGACCTCCCGGGATGACAATTCAGTCCAAGTGACAGCTCCAGCCAATCACAGGCCAAGCACAGGCTGCAGCGGTCACATGGACTGCCGCGTCATCCAGGGAGGTGGGGCCAGATGTCAAGAGAGGCGCGTCACCAAGGACGCGTCACCAAGGCAACGGCCGGGAGGGAAGTTCTCGGTAAGTACGAACTTTTTTTTTTTTTTTTAACAGGTTGCTCGATATTGTGATCGGAATTCACTGTCGAGGGTGCTGAAAGAGTTAACTGCCGATCAGTTAACTCTTTCAGCACCCTGGACAGTGATTGACGTCGACTAGCCTCATCTCCATGATGGCGGCTGCGCATCAAACACGGATGACACACGGAGCTGTCAAGTGGTTTTTGCGCGCGCAAAATGCAGCGTTTTTGCGCGCGCAAAAACGCCACGCTCGTGTGAATCCAGCCTTAGGCTGGATTCACACGAGCAAGTGCTTTTTGCACTTGACAGCTCCGTGCACTTGACAGCTTGACAAAATGCACTTGACAGCTCCGTGCGGCAGCAGCATATGATGCACGGCTGCGTGGTTTTCGCGCAGCCGCCATCATTATGACACTCCATTTGGATGTTTGTAAACAGAAAAGCACGTGGTGCATTTCTGTTTTCATTCATCCTTTTGACAGCTGTTGCGCGAATCACGCTGTTCGCACGTTAGTGCTTCCGTGTGGCATGCGTGGTTTTCACGCACCCATTGACTTCAATGGGTGAGTGATGCGCGAAAAACGCTCAAAGAACGGACATGTAGTGACTTTTACGCAGCGGACTAACGCTGCGTAAAAATCACGCACATGTCTGCACGGCCCCATAGACTAATATAGGTCCGTGCAACGCGCGTGAAAATCACGCGTATTGCACGGACGTATATCCCATTCGTCTGAATAAGCCCTTAGAGATAATATTTGTGGGGGAGAGCAACTTGATTATAAGGGTAGGGACACACAGCGCGGATACGTAAAACTACACAGTGTATACATCCTGAGAACCGCAATTTCACCTGAAAAACAGCACCAAATTTTGGTGTCGTTTTTTTGGGCGGAAAGACTGCAGAAATAAATTTTAAAAAAAGCTAATAGTCCCAGCCGTAGTCCCTCTCTCGCTCTGAGCGTAGCCCGGCCTCCTGAGATGAAGCTGTCGTCCATGTGACCGCTGCAGCCTTTGATTGGCTGCAGCTGTCACATGGGATGCATCGTCATCCCTGGAGGCCGGGCTAAGCTCAGAACAGAATACGCATCGCTATGACTACGGCCGGGTGTATTACCTTTTTTTTTCCTCATTTGAGATTAACGATAAGCAAAGTTTTTATCATTGATCTTCTAATTTGTTAACACTGACCAAATATCATTATAATTGGTCAGAAACTAGCGAATCATGATGATAATTGGCTAAACTAAATAGGCCTTTAATGGGGGTATATTCAGGCTTAGTGCCTAGGGCAGCGTGAGTTGTAAATACGGCTCTGCTAAAGACGCAGATACTATTGAACACTATAGCAGAGCAGGGATGTATCTCCCTGCTCTGCGATCTACTAGGCTGGTGGTTCCCAACATGAGGTTCCCATGAGAACCCTCCAGGGGTGCTGCGACACTCCTCTGGACAACTGCCACGGATGTGCTTTCTCTCCTCCTCCTCATAGCGTGAAGTGGATGTGAGGAGGAGGAGATTTTTTTGCAGAACCCTGTAGATAGCATCCCCCGACTAAATGGACAGAGACGTCAGGGGCTTCTCCTGGAGTGGAATCCACGGTCACAGCGTCTGCAACGCTGTGGACAGGGATTCCGCTT
Source organism: Rhinoderma darwinii (assembly GCF_050947455.1). Classification (NCBI taxonomy): domain Eukaryota; kingdom Metazoa; phylum Chordata; class Amphibia; order Anura; family Rhinodermatidae; genus Rhinoderma; species Rhinoderma darwinii. The sequence continues at coordinate 32,292,853 of NC_134698.1, forward strand.
CAGGAGTTAGTTACCCGATGTCACTGTTCATATATGGACATCAAGCACTCCGTCAAGGAGCGGAATCCCCAGCCACAGGGAGCTACAGTGGCGCTATCTACAGGAAGGGAGTGCTACCTACATGGGGGCTGTGTGGCACTACCTACAAGGGTGTGTGTGGCATTACAAGGGATCTGTGTGGCACTACCTACAAGGGGGCTGTGCGGCAAGGGGGGGATTTGTGGCACTACTTACTAGGGATGCACAATGCATCGAAACTTCGATACTGTTTCGATACTGTGTATCCCCAAATGGTTCGAGCCACACAGCTAAGTATAGTAATACATGATGAATGAGAGCGGGGCTTCGGCTGTGTAATACAGCCATTGCCCCGCTCCTGAGTCCTGACAAGTACGCGCCGTGAGGATGATGCGATGCGGCCAGCGCTATACTAATGAGCGGCGGCACTGAAAACAGAACATGGCGGCCGCACTGCAAAACACCCCCGTGTTCTGTCTTCAGTGCCTGAACCGCCGCTCATTAGTGCAGCGCCGGCCGCATCACCTCATGCTGACCGCGCGTGCACTTGTTGTCAGGAGCGGGGCAATGACTGTATTACACAGCCGCAGCCCCGCTCTATAACGGCGGAGATCAGAGAAACCGCTCATCTCCGCCGCTATTCTCCTGAATGCTGCGATCAAAGCTGACTGCAGCATTCAGGGGAAAGTGAGGAGGGGGGATGCCCCTGGATCGCGTCACAGGGAATTCCTGTGACGCGATCGAGGTCCATACCATATATGGGCAGACAGCACAGGGTCTATTGAAGGACCCCAGGGCTGTCTTAGGGTATGTGCACACACACTAATTACGTCCGTAATTGACGGACGTATTTCGGCCGCAAGTACCGGACCGAACACAGTCCAGGGAGCCGGGCTCCTAGCATCATACTTAAGTACGATGCTAGGAGTCCCTGCCTCGCTGCCGGACAACTGTCCCGTACTGAAAACATGATTACAGTACGGGACAGTTGTCCGGCAGCGAGGCAGGGACTCCTAGCGTCGTACATAAGTATAATGCTAGGAGCCCGGCTCCCTGCACTGTGTTCGGTCCGGTACTTGCGGCCGAAATACGTCCGTCAATTACGGACTTAATTAGTGTGTGTGCACATACCCTTACCATATTTCCTGTTAGGGCATACTTAGGTACGTCCCAACAACTGCCTGTTTACTATACATACACAGGCTAATGTACTGGCATATATCTGATATATGCCAGTATATTAAAGTTTAAAAATAAAGTAAAAACATAAAGTAATTACGGTTACATTTAAAAAAATACACATACGCCTTTTTTTACAATAAACATTAAAATAAGTCTCAATATATAAAATATACACACATTCGGTACTGGCACGGCCGTAATAACCTGCACAACAGTTTTTTTGCGTCATTTATGATGTGTACGCTGTAAAAAAATAAATAAAAAAAATGTGAGGCCATTAATGTGAGGCCCGAGGTGTGATGAATTTAACCTCCATGAGCCTCAAATTAATAGTAATTAACCCCATCATGTACCTCACACATTAACCCATTATGACTGAGAAACATGATGGGGTTAATTACTATTAATGTGAGGCAAATGGAGGTTAAATACATCATCGCACCACGCGCCTCACATCAGAAAATGGAAGAACTTTTTTTTATTACTGTTGGAAAAGTATCGTTTTGGTATCGAAATCGCAATACTACACGAAGTATCGGTATCGAAGTCCAAATTCAGGTATCGTGACATCCCTACTACCTACAAAGGGGCTGTGTTGCACGACCTACAGGGGGCTGTGTGGCATGACCTACAGGGGGCTGTGTGGCACGAACTACAAAAGGGCCTTGTGGCACTACCTACAAGGGGGCCTTGTGGCACTACCTACAAGGGGGCCTTGTGGCACTACCTACAAGAAGACTGTGTGGCACTACCTATAAGGGGGCTGTGCAGCAAGGGGGCATTTGTGGCATTACCTACAAGGGGGCTGTGTGGCACGACCTACAAGGGGGCTGTGTGGCACGGCCTACAAGGGGGTTGTGTGGCACGACCTACAAGGGGGCTGTGTGGCACGACCTACAAGGGGGCTGTGTGGCACGACCTACAAGGGGGCTGTGTGGCACGACCTACAAGGGGGCTGTGTGGCACGACCTACAAGGGGGCTGTGTGGCACTATCTACAGGGGGTTGTGTGGTACTATCTACAGGGGGCATCTGTGAGTGGCGGGCTGATGGTAATTTTACTGTGAGTGGCGGGCTGATGGTCGTTTTACTGTGAGTGGGGGGCTGATGGTTGTTTTACTGTGAGTGGGGGGCTAATGGTCATTTTACTGTGAGTGGACGGGCTGATGGTCATTTTAGGGTATGTTCACACGGCAGCCTCCGTTACGGATGAAATTACGGAGCTGTTTTCAGGAGAAAACAGCACCGTAATTTCAGCCGTAATGGCATGTGCAGGCGCTTTTCGCTGCGTCCATTACGGACGTAATTGGAGCTGTTTTTCCATGGAGTCAAGGGATAACGGCTCCAATTACGTCTTTTGATAGCGTCGCGTAAAAAAAAATGTCGCTTATGAGCCGCATTTTTGGATGTAATTCGGGGCTAAAACGCCCGAATTACGTCCGTAAAATAGTGTGTGTGAACCCATTTTTCTGTGAGTGGAGGGGCTGATGGTCATTTTACTATGAGTGGAGGGGCTGATGGTTATTTCACTGTGAGTGGGGGGCTGATGGCATTTTACTATGAGTGGAGGGGCTGATGGTCTTCAAGTGGTTTCCACCTCTGATCTCCAATTGAAATTAATAGTAGGAAGAAAATAGCTGTGGCGCTCGTTTGGAGCTTTTTTTGCTGCGTCTTTTGCATTCGCTTCAACGGCTTAAAAAAAAAAAACCCCATCAAATAACGCTGTCAATTCAAAAGCAGATTTTTTCTGCCTTACATAAAACGCTGTGTGAGCATACCCTAAGAATGTAGTGCTTATTTTTAGCTATTTTCTGTCTTTCTCTAAACAATTTTTGGTAGGGGGGCCCTGAGGATTTTTTTTTTTACAGGGGTGGCTCAAGTCCGAAAAGGTTGGGAAACTCTGTAGCAGGCTACAGCGGCCCCTGCAGCCTATGAGGCGCAGGGACAGGATCCCTGTGCAGTCGGCGTGATGACATCTCTGGATCAAGCCGGCCTACGCAAGGATCCTGTCAGGTGGAGGTGGGGGGCAGTATGGCACTGTCTACAAGGGGATGTGGGGGCTGTATGTCACTTTCTACAATGGGGAGGTGGGTGCTGTATGACACTGTCTACAAGGGGGCGGTGGGGGGCACTGTGTACAAGAGGAAGGTGGGGCTGTATGACACTACAAGGGGCAGATGGGGGCTGTATGGCACTGTCTACAAGGAGGAGATGGGGGATTATGGCACTATCTACAGGGAGGCTGTACGGCACAATCTACAGGGGGCACTTTCTACTAGGGGGGCTGTGGGGGCATTATACTCTGTGGAGGCCACTAAGCGGACATCATACTGTGTAGGGGCACTACAGGGGGCAATATAATGTGTGTGGCACTTAGGGGGCATAACACTGTGTGGGCACAATCAGAAGACAAAATACTGTGTCCTTGAAGGTGTTATAATATATTACATTATTAAATATTATTATTATACTGTGTGTGGGGCACTAAAGGGGCATTACACTGTGTGGGGGCACTAAATAGGGCATTATACTGTGGGGAGGAATTATGCTTTTTTTATGGGGCATTTTTTATAATGGCGTGGGGCGCCGAAAGATAATTTCGCACGGGGCGCCATCTACCCTAAGGCCGGCCCTGCCCACAATGTTCTGCTTTATCTGGTAAGCGCAGACAAACATTTTAGAAAGTCTTCGACACCAGACAATCTGCCTATATCCAGTACTGAGCATTATTGTTGACCAAAGTGTGCATAACTCTAAGGCTGAATGCACACGAACGTGTTTTTGCGTCCGCAATTCACCACAAAACCTGCGGGTGAATTGCAGACCTATTCATTGCTATGGGCCCTTGTTTCCACGGTCTGTGCACTGGCCGGGAGCTAGGACTGCAAAAAGATAGCACATGTCTTATTACAGGCCGCATTTGCCACAGGCTCATTGAAATCAATTTTTGCACGGTCCGTGATTTGCGAGCGGCCCACGGATGACACTATGCGGCCATCCGTGCACATAGCTACGGTCACGTGCATGAGGTTTAAGGCTGGGTTCACACGTCGCAATCAAATTAAAAAAAAATTGTGTGGCGGTCGCGACACACTTTTTGACGCAACCCTGCCAATCAGTTGTATTGGTTTACAAACATGGTGGACGGAGAGGTGTACTGCGCTAGAAAACGCTGCAAAACTAGGGCTGTCACTACACCGCATTTTAAAATGTCCATGTTACTGAAAGTCTAAGTTTCATGTGACTTCTTTTATTCCCTATGGGTAAAGAATTGTATGGAAACATGCAGCATAGATCAGATTTTTAAAAAGCGGTTTCCTATAATAACTGACTGTATACCTGTCTACTGTATTGTCCTAGAATCGCATGATAGAAATGACAACTCTCTTGCAAAGACTGCTGCCAACCGCCACCAGGGGGAGCTTAGTGCATATCTATTTATATTTCTCCCATAGTCTTCGATGGGCACTATATAAATCTGTATGCAGCTAGCTCGACCTTGTGGCACGCAGGAAGTATTTTAGCTTATAGCTATATTTCTGCTCCATAGAATCTCTGATGTGCATATATCCGTAGCAGGGCACCCATACACTTTTCTATTGGGACCAACTGTGCCTCCGTGAAGCTACTATTTTATACACATGGAGAATATCATTGTCTTTGCAGCTCCCTACTACGGAGCCACAGAGGAATCCGTGTAGCGCCTCCTGCACCCGGCTCTGCAGTACAGACACTTGAACCTGTATACAGTAATTAAAGGAGTTGTCCAGGCACGGACAACTAATGACCTATCCACAGGATAGGCCATCAGTATATGATCGGTTGGGCTCTGACACCCAGACCCCACACCAATCAGCTGCTCCTGCTGCCTCCAGATGGCTCCGGTCCCGTAATAGCGGCCGAGCTGCAGCTTTGCTCCTATTCAAGTGAATAAGAGCAGAGTTGCTGTTCTGCAGCATGGCCGCTATGCTACGTACGGAGACAACCAAAGAATTATATAAGTATACCAAAGCATTATATAGTATACTAAGTATACCAAAGCATTATATAAGCGATAAAAAGTTCGCACAGTGAAGTCCCTAGTGGGACTGAAAAAATAATTAATGTGAAATAAAAGTTATTAATAAAGGCACAGGAAAAAAAATAAAAACATTTTATTTTCATAAAAAATGGTTTTATTTAGTAAAAGTGTAAAAAAAACAAAAAAAACTACATGTACATAGTATTGTCACAATCTTTATAAAAATAAAGTTAGCATAATATTTAAACTGCAAAGTGAATGCCGTAAAAAAAAAAAAATGCTAAATTGCGAGTTTTTTTTCCATTTTCTTCCTCTAAAAAATAACGGTTAATCAATAAATCCCATTTACCTCAAAATAGTAGCAAAGAAGTCCTACAAAAAACAAGCCCTCATATGGTGACAGCGATGGAAAAATAAAAAAGTTATGGCTCTTTGAAAGCGACCATGCAATATAAAATTATTTTAGTTCAGAAGAGTTTTTGATCTGCAAAAGCAGTAAAACATAAAAAACCTATACATATTTGGTATCGTCATAATCGTACCGACCCATAGCATAAAAGTAGCATATTTATGCCGGCGTAAAATTAAAGTGCATAGCACGTTAAAGTGCATAAAAGCAATGGCTTAATTGGTTTTTTTTTTATATCCCCCCACCCAAACAGAAATGTTAATAAAAGTTAATCAAACAATTCCATATACCTGAAAATGGTGCCATTGAAAAATACAACTCATAACGCAAAAAACGAAGCCTCATACAGCCATGTCGACGAGGGAAAAAAAAAAGTTCTGGCTGTTTGAATGTGACGATGGAAAAACTAAAAAATTTGCTTGGTCATTAAGGCCCAGAATGCATGCAGGGGGAAGGGGTTAGGAAAGGTTTAACTTGATGAGCCTGTCTCTTTTTTTCAACCTATGTAACTAGCACAGCTTCATTCCTTTACTTTTTTCCCCCTTTGGCAAAGACTGATGCAGCCCCTGAGGGATGTCCTCTCCCCTTTGCAGACACTGATACTGCCTGTGTGTGTGATTTTCTCCCCTGTAGACGGGCCAAGTGTTCTCTCCATTGTCTCTCTACACTCATACATTCTGTGTGATCTCCTCTATTTCTGCTCTCCACCGATATGTTGTGTAAAACGTCCTCCGTGCTGGTATCTCCCACGGACCTTACACTGTGCTATAGGAGGGAGAAAAGCTTCTAAGCTGAGAAAGCAGGGTTTCTGTAAGATGTCACGGGACCCGTTGTAGTGACTGTCAAGCAGCCCACAGAGGATGGTGTGGACCCACGTTGTAACTATCAGATTTGACATATGGGTAAACCGGGAAGTGCAGTCTAAGAAATAGCTAGGTATTCACCCTTTAAGCTCTGTACGGAGATGTGGATTTAAACGATAGAATCTCCGGGTCGCTACTCCCAGAGTAGTCTCCGTTGGCAATCGACTATGTAGACAGGCGAGGTACAATAACAACAGACAAGATGCAGGGTACAGTACCAGTGTTGGCCAGGGCAGAAAATCTCTCACGGTTAGCAGAGCCAGAGGTCAGGGCAGATGATTGTCATTGGACAGGCAAAACGTTAGGGTCGGCAAAGTCAAGTTCAGTCATGGTGGGTAACAGATAATCCAGCTAGAAGTCACAGTAGAATACTGCTAGCAAGCTAGAGTATGCAGCCAATTGGTCAGGCATACCCTTTTTACCCAGAAAACGTGGATGGAATTTGACGCTCGCTGGCTTTTTAAGAGAAGGGTCAGCGCATGCATCAAAAACAGCATTAGAAGAGTACTGGCAGCATGGGAGAGCGCAAGCAGAGCAGCCCAGGAGGAAGGCGGGACGTCAGCCAGGAGACTGGGGAACAGCGGGACGCCCAAGAGCGGTGAGTATACTGGAGCAGTTGGGAGCAGCCATGACATAAGGCTATGTTCACACTGCTGTTTGGCCCTTCAGTTGGCGGTTTCTGACACTTTTGACAGTAAGAATTCCACAAAAACCTCAACCCATATTATCATTTTACAGTTTAAAGTAAATGCTATTAATGTTTTTATATACTGTTTTAGTATTCTGAGCTATAGACGAACACCCTTCAGCCATAACATTAAAACCATTGACACATGAAGTGAATAACTTTGATTATCGCATGACAATGGCGCCTCTCTTAGGGTGGGATATATTAGGTAGCAAGTGAACAGTCAGTTCTTGAACTTGATGTGTTGGAAGCAGGAAAAGTGGCAAGTGTAAGGATCTGATCGACTTTGACAAGGATCAAATTGTGATGGCTAGACAAATGGGTTAGAGCACCTCCAAATGACCAGGTTTTGTGGGGTGTTCCCGGTATGCAGTGATTAGTACCTACCAAAAGTGGTCTAAGGATAAACAAACAGTGAACTGGAGACAGAGTCATGGGAGCTGAAGTCTTACTTAATCTAGTTGTAAGTAAAGGCTTAGGCCTCGTGCACACGACCGTAGCCGTGTGCACGGTCCGTGATTACGGCACGGAGAGCCGCGGAGTATCATCCGCGGGCCGTCGATAATTCACTGGCTGTTCACACATTGATTTCAATAAGCCCGGACCGCAAATAAAATTATTTGTCCTATTTTTTTGCGGTCCAGGCTCCCGGCCAATGCACAGACCGTGGAAACCACGGTCGTGTGCATGGGCCCATAAAAATGAATGGGTTTGCAATTCATCCACGTTTTTGGCTTACCCGTCTGGTCCAATCCCACAAAATTGCTGAAAAAGGTACTACTGTTTGTGTAGAAAGGTGTCAGAATGCACAATGCATCACAGCTTGCTTCATATGAGGTTGTGTTGTCACAGACCAGTCAAATTGCCCGTGTCCACCACCGAAAGCTAAAATGGGCAAGTGAGCATCAGAACTTGAACATGGAGCTAAGAAAGAAGGAGACCCGGTCTTTTTAATCACATTTTCTTTTACATCATGTGGACGGCCACGCGGTTCATCACTTACCTGGGGAAGAGATGACACCAGGATGCACTATGGGAAGAAGATAAGCCGGCAGAGGCAGTGTGATGCTCTGGGCAATGTTCTTCTGGGAAACCTTGGGTCCTGGCATTCATGTGGATGTGATACCTACCACCTACCTAAACATTGTTAGAGACCAAGTACACCCCTTTATGGCAACAGTATTGTCTAATGGCAGCTCCCTCTTTTAGCAGGATAATGCGTCCTGCCCCACTGCAAACATTATTTAGTAAGGGTATGTGCACACGACCTATTTTCAGATGTAATTCAGGCGTTTTACGCCTCGAATTACGCCTGAAAAGATGGCTCCATTATGCCTGCAAACATCTGCCCATTGCTTGCAATGGGTTTTTACGATGTTCTGTTCCGACGAGGTGTCATTTTACGCGTCGCTGTCAAAGGATGCCGCGTAAAAATACGCCCACGTCAAAGAAGTTCATGTCACTTCTTGGGAAGTTTTTGGAGCCGTTTTTCATTGACTCCAATGAAAAACAGCTCTAATTATGTCTGTAAAAGATGCCGCGAAAAACACTAGTACTTGCAAAAACGTCTGAAATTCAGGAGCTGTTTTCGCCTGAAAACAGCTCCGTAAATTCAGACATATTTTGCGTTTGTGTGTGAACATACCCTTATGGTTTGAGAAACATGACAGAGTTCAAGGTGTTGACTTGGCCTCTAAATTCCCCAAATCTCCATACGATCCAGCATCTATGGTATGTGCTGGAAAAACAAGCCAGATCCATGGAGGCCGTACCTCACAATTTACAGGACTTAAAGGGGTTTTCCCATGAGGGACATTTATGACATCCACAGGATATGTCATAAATGTCAGATAGATGTGGGTCCCATTTCTGGCTCCCCTAAAACCTACTCTAGCTTTTTGTGCTCACGCTGCCTCCCGGCCACTAACTGATTACATGGTCCGGAGGTACGGAAACAGCAAAACTCACTGAGCTACGTTTTTTCCGTAACTGCCATAGTAGTGAATGGCAGTTATGGAAGCAGCGCAGCATGCAAGCTATGCTGTTTCTGTAACTACTATTCAGTTCTATGGAACTTATGGAAACAGCGTAGCTCAGTCAGTCACGCTGTTTCTGTAACTCCCGACCATGTAAGACAGTAAGTGGCCAGGAGGCAGCGTGAGCACAAAAAGCTAGAGCAGGGTTTAGGGGATCCAGCTCTAGAGATAGGTGCGGGTCCCAGATATCTGGCATTTATAACATATCCTGTGGATATGTCATAAATGTTCCTCATAAGAAAATCCCTTTAAAGGATCTGCTGATAATGTCTTGGTGCCAGAAATACAGGACACCTCAGAGGCCTTGTGGAGTCCCTGCCTCGACGGGTCAGAGCTGTTTAGGCGGTACAAGGGCAGGGCCCGCCTTAGGGGTGTGTGACCTGTGTGAGTGCATAGGGCGCTGCACCCTCCCAGCATGTAGGGGGCGCCACTGGGCTCTGCTTTGTCCTCAGCTCCTCATTACACCCATAGAGTAAATAGGAGCAGAGGAGGAAGCTCCGCCCACAGCCTGTCCTGCAAGAAGCCTGTGATCCTGTCTGCAAGGGGAGATTGTAAGCGTCTGTGTTTGTGTATATATTCCAGTGTGTGTGTTCATTATTAAAGTAGAATAGATAAAATGAAGATATCTGTGCTGCCGCTTATCTACTTTGCTGTCCCCTATATACTCTGCTGCCCCCTTATATACTCTGCTGCCCCCTTATATACCCTGCTGTCCCCTTATATACCCTGCTGTCCACTTATATACCCTGCTGTCCCCTTATATACCCTGCTGTCCCCTTATATACTCTGCTGCCCCTTACATACTCTGCTGTCCCCTTATATACTCTGCTGTCCCCTTACATACTCTGCTGTCCCCTTATATACTCTGCTGTCCCCTTATATACTCTGCTGTCCCCTTATATACCCTGCTGTCCCCTTATATAACCTGCTGTCCCCTTATATACTCTGCTGCCCCTTATATACTCTGCTGCCCCCTCATATACTCTGCTGTCCCCTTATATACTCTGCTGCCCCTTATATACTCTGCTCCCCCTTATATACTCTGCTGTCCCCTTATATACTTTGCTGTCCCCTTATATACCCTGCTGTCCGCTTATATACCCTGCTGTCCCCTTATATACTCTGCTGCCCCTTATACACTCTGCTTTCCCCTTATATACCCTTCTGCCCCTTATATACTCTGCTGTCCCCTTATATACTTTGCTGTCCCCTTAAATACCCTGCTGTCCTCTTATATACTCTGCTGTCCCCATATATACATTGCTGCCCCTATATACCCTGCTGTCCGCTTATATACCATGCTGTCCGCTTATATACTCTGCTGTTCCCTTATATACCCTGCTGTTTCCTTATATACTCTACTGCCCCTTAAGGGAAACACCACGTTTTCATATATGGTAATCTATAAAACTTTAACCAATTCACGGAAATAATCTACAGTGTATCTACAGTTTGCTGTGGGTATAGTTATCAAAGTGTTATCTGTAGTGTTACATAGGACTGCAGGTAACATCTACATTATCTGTACTCAGAGAGTTATCACTGTGTTATCTGTGGTGTTACATAGGACTGCAGGTTTCACTACTACATTATCTGTACTCAGAGAGTTATCACTGTGTTATCTGTGGTGTTACTTAGGAATGCATGTAATGGCGGATTCAGACGAACGTGTTTTGCGTCCGTGCCGGCCGCGTGGTTTTCACGCGGCTTGCGCAGACCTAGAGAAGTCTATGGGGCAGTGCAGACAGTCCGTGAGTTTTGCGCAGCGTTAGTCCGCTGCGTAAAACTCGCGACATTTTCTATTTGTCGGCGTTTTTGCGCATCACGCACCCATTGCACGCAAGCGTTATTCGCGCAATAACAGTAAAAGAATGAATGTAAACAGAAAAGCACCACGTGCTTTTCTGTTTACAAACATCCAAACGGAGTGTCATAAAGATGGTGGCTGCGCGAAAAGCACGCAGCCGCGCATCCATATGAACAGGGCACACGGAGCTGTCAAGTGCCTTTTGCGCACACAAAACGCCACGGTTTTTGCGTGCGCAAAAACTTCATGTTCGTCTGAATCGGCCCTAACACTACTACATTATCTGTACTCAGAGAGTTACACTGTGTGTTATTTGTGGTGTTACATAGGACTGCAGGTAGGATCTACTACATTACCTGTACTCAGAGAGTTATCACTGTGTGTTATCTGTGGTGTTACATAGGACTGCAGGTGACATCTACTACATTATCTGTACTCAGAGAGTTATCACTGTGATATCTGTGGTGTTTCATAGGACTGCAGGTGACATGTACTACCTTATCTGCACGGTGTATATATGGGTATGTATGTGAATGTGTCTTTGTGCTTGTATATTTGTGCATTTTATGTATTTGTATATGTTCCTGTGTGTGTATTTATCTGCCTCTGTGTCTGTACATATATTACATATGTGTATATGTGTGTATATATTTGCCTGTATGTCTAAATATTTCTCTTTATGTATGTACAGTATATTTGTACCAATATGTGCGTGTCTATATATATATATATATGGTTCATTTTTGGTTTGTGGAGGGCGGTAACAGGGCGCTTTTACTAAATGGGTTCTTTAGCTCTGTATATACAACAGAAGAAAGAGCAGCTGATGTAGCCGGTGCCAGTGCTGTTAATATATCAGTTGATATACTAAATTGGATGAATGTAGATATGGTCCAAGCTAAATTAAATAAAATAAATGTGCACAAGGCCCCGGGACCAGATGGGTTACACCCTAGAATTCTTAAAGAGCTTAGTTCAGTTATTTCTGTCCCCCTTTTCATAATATTCAGAGAATCTCTAGTGACTGGTATAGTGCCAAGAGACTGGCGCAGGGCAAATGTGGTGCCTATTTTCAAAAAGGGCTCTAGGTCTTTCCCTGGGTAATTATAGACCAGTAAGCTTAACATCCATCGTGGGGAAAATGTTTGAGGGGCTATTGAGGGACTATATACAGGATTATGTGACAATAAATAGCATTATAAGTGACAGCCAGCACGGTTTTACTAAGGACAGAAGTTGTCAAACTAACCTAATCTGTTTTTATGAAGAGGTGAGCAGAAGCCTAGACAGAGGGGCCGCTGTGGATTTAGTGTTTTTGGACTTTGCAAAGGCATTTGACACTGTCCCCCATAGACGCCTAATGGGTAAATTAAGGACTATAGGTTTAGAAAGTATAGTTTGTAATTGGATTGAGAATTGGCTCAAGGACCGTATCCAGAGAGTTGTGGTCAATGATTCCTACTCTGAATGGTCCCCGGTAATAAGTGGTGTACCCCAGGGTTCAGTGCTGGGACACCAAGCTATGTAATATAGTTCAGTCTATGGAAGATGTTCATGAATTGCAGGCAGATTTAAACAAACTAAGTGTTTGGGCGTCCACTTGGCAGATGAAGTTTAATGTAGATAAATGTAAAGTTATGCATCTGGGTACCAACAACCTGCATGCATCATATGTCCTAGGGGGAGCTACACTGGCGGATTCACTTGTTGAGAAGGATCTGGGTGTTCTTGTAAATCATAAACTCAATAACAGCATGCAGTGTCAATCAGCTGCTTCAAAGGCCAGCAGGATATTGTCGTGTATTAAAAAAGGCATGGACTCACGGGACAGGGATGTAATATTGCCACTTTACAAAGCATTAGTGAGGCCTCATCTAGAATATGCATTTCAGTTCTGGGCTCCAGTTCATAGAAAGGATGCCCTGGAGTTGGAAAAAAATACAAAGAAGAGCAACGAAACTAATTAGGGGCTTGGAGAATTTAAGTTATGAGGAAAGATTGAAAGAATTAAACCTATTTAGCCTTGAAAAAAGACGACTAAGGGGGGATATGATTAAAGGAACAGTGTCATCACAAATTATTTTTTTATATGTTAAAGATGTTAGTGCTTTATTAAAAACGTTTATATTCATTTGTGTGTTTGTGTTTTACTTTTTCTTATTTTTACACTTTTTCTTCCCTATGGGGGCTGCCATTTTTTTTCCATTTCTGTCTGTGTCGATTAACGACACATACAGACATGGAATACGGCAGCCACAGTCCCATAGGGACTGCGAACGGCTCCCGTCCCATTGACTTCCGTGTACGGCGTCTGTGTGGGAACTGCGCATGCGCCGCTCCCACACAGTCCAATTCGAAATTGGCGCCGTCCGGCGCCATTTTCCTGTGGACCGGAAGTCGCGGCCGGACAGTAATATTACTACTTCCTGTCGCGGCTTCCGGATTTGTGCACTTGGACCAGCGGCAGCAAACGGAGCGGACGGGCCGGAGGGAGCCGCGGCGGCAGGAGCAGGTAAGAGATTTCAATGTATGTTCGTGTTTGTGTGTGTTTACTACTGTATGTAAACCTACTACACTGTGTGTTAGCTCAAAAAATGGCGACACACAGTGTAGGAGGTTACACCGTTCAAACCCCTCGTTTATCCCGGCACTAGCCAGGATAAAGGAGGGGGGGATGCTGAGAGCTCACTAGAGCGAGGGCTTTTAACCCTATGTTGCACTGCTGCAATTTTGGGAATAGCTCCATCTAGTGACCAAAAATGGGTAGTATTATAAATTTAGAATTAATTTATAATATTTCCTGACTCGTGAAAAAAATAAAAAAAATTTGAACAATGTTTAATCACCCACACACTAAATGTTTAATTTTTTTTAAAAAAACATGTTTTTCTGGCAACACATTCCCTTTAACTTATATAAATATATTAATGGCACATACAAAAAATATGGTGAAATCCTGTTCCTTGTAAAACCCACTCAAAAAACAAGGGGGCACTCCCTCCGTCTGGAGAAAAAAAGGTTCAAGCTGCAGAGGCGACAAGGCTTCTTTACCGTGAGAACTGTGAATCTATGGAATAGCCTACCGCAGGAGCTGGTCACAGCAGGGACAGTAGATGGCTTTAAAAAAGGGTTAGATAATTTCCTAGAACAAAAAAATATAAGCTCCTATGTGTAGAAATTTTTCCTTCCCTTTTCCCGTCCCCTGTTTGAACTTGATGGACATGTGTCTTTTTTCAGCCGTACTAACTATGTAACCTAAGGCCGGCCCTGTACAAGGGGGTACTTCACATTATTAGGCATGTGGTTGTAAATGTTATGGCTGATCGCTTTATATTAGAATCTTAAAGAGGCTCTGTCACCAGATTTTGCAACCCCTATCTGCTATTGCAGCAGATCGGCGCTGCAATGTAGATAAGAGTAACGTTTTTATTTTTAAAAAACAAGCATTTTTGGCCAAGTTATGACCATTTTTGTATTTATGCAAATGAGGCTTGCTAAAGTCCAACTGGGCGTGTTTAAAGTAAAAGTCCAACTGGGCGTGTATTATGTATGTACAACTGGTTGTGTATTGTGTGTGTTACATCTGGGCGTGTTTACTTCTTTTACTAGCTGGGCGTTATGAATAGAAGTATCATCCACTTCTCTTCAGAACGCCCAGCTTCTGGCAGTGCACACACAGCGTGTTCTCGAGAGATCACGCTGTGACGTCACTCACTTCCTGCCCCAGGTCCTGCATCGTGTCGGACGAGCGAGGACACATCGGCACCAGAGGCTACATTTGATTCTGCAGCAGCATCGGCGTTTGCAGGTAAGTCGATGTAGCTACTTACCTGCAAACGCTGATGCTGCTGCAGAATCAACTGTAGCCTCTGGTGCCGACACGATGCAGGACCTGGGGCAGGAAGTGACGTCACAGCGTGATCTCTCGAGAACACGCTGTGTGTCTGCACTGCCAGAAGCTGGGTGTTAACGAAGAGAAGTGGATGATGCTGATTCATCAGCATCATACACTCCCATTCACAATGCCCAGCTAGTAAAAGAAGTAAAAACGCCCCGATGTACACACATAATACACGCCCAGTTGTACTTTTACTGTAAACACGCCAAGTTGTACTTTTGCAAGCCTCATTTGCATAAATGCAAAAATGGTCATAACTTGGCCAAAAATGCTCGTTTTTTAAAAATAAAAACGTTACTCTTATCTACATTGCAGCGCCGATCAGCTGCAATAGCAGATAGGGGTTGCAAAATCTGGTGACAGAGCCTCTTTAAGGCTGGATTCACACGAGCACATTACTTCCGTAATGGACGGAATGTATTTCGGCCGCAAGTCCCGGACTGAACTCAGTGCAGGGAGCCGGGCTCCTAGCATCATAGTTATGTACGATGCTAGAAGTCCCTGCCTCGCTGCGGGACAACTGTCCCGTACTGTAATCATGTTTTCAGTACAGGACAGTAGTTCCATGGAGAGGCAGGGACTCCTAGCGTCGTACATAATTATGATGCTAGGAGCCCGGCTCCCTGCAGTGTGTTCGGTCCGGGACTTGCGGCCGAAATACATTCCGTCCATTACGGATGTAACATGCTCGTGTGAACCCAGCCTTATAGTTCATTTTTGATTTTTCAATTTGTCCATATAAATTTATAGCTGTAGTGATTACCCTTGACGGGCAGAATAGTGCAGTCTGCTAAAAATTGGAAATCTGTCCCATTATAAGCCAATGTCATATTTGTCATGGCTTTTTTTTATTTTTTTTAAGGAAGCATTGTGAACAGAGCCTTACATAGGCCTCATGTTTAGGGCAGATACACACGAATGTTGCGTTTTTGCGTGCGCAAACAACGCTGCGTTTTGCGCGCGCAAAAACCATTTGACAGCTGCGTGTGTCATCCGTGTCTGATGCGCGGCTGCGTGATTTTCGCGCAGCCGCCATCATAGAGATGAGGCTAGTCGACGCCCGTCACTGTCCAAGGTGCTGAAAGAGCTAACTCTTTCAGCACTCTCGACAGTGAATGCCGAACACATCCTATCGAAAAACCTGTAGAAAAAAAAGAAAAAGTTCGTACTTACCGAGAACTTCCCGGCCGTTGCCTTGGTGACGCGTCCTTGGTGACGCGTCCTTGGTGACGCGCCTCTCGACATCGGGCCCCACCTCCCTGGATGACGCGCCAGTCCATGTGACCGCTGCAGCCTGTGCTTGGCCTGTGATTGGCTGGAGCTGTCACTTGGACTGAATTGTCATCCCGGGAGGTCAGACTGGAGGAAGACGCCGGGAGTTATCGGTAAGTCAGAACTTCGTTTTTTTTTCTACAGGTTCATGTATATTGGGATCGGAAGTCACTGTCCATGGTGCTGAAACAGTTTAACTCTTTCAGCACCATGGACAGTGACTATCTCCTGACGTAGCGTGCCGATAATTTTTTTGCCGGGTTCGGCCAAAACGAGTTCGGCCGAACCCGGTGAAGTTCGGTTCGCTTGTCCGGCTTCGCTCATCGCAAAGACACTCCGTTTGGATGTTCGGAAACAGAAAAGCACGTGTTGCTTTTCTGTTTACATTCATCCTTTTGACAGCTGGTGCGCTGTTTCAGTCGGTTCGCAGGGAAGTGCTTCCGTGCAACCTGCGTGGTTTTCACGCACCCATTGACTTCAATGGGTGCGTGATGCGCGAAATACGCAGAGTTATTGAACCTGTCGCGCTTTTTGCGCAGCAGACAAACGCTGCGCAAAAAGCACGGACTGTCTGTACTGCCCCATAGACTTGTATTGGTCCATGCGTGCCGCGTGAAAACCACGCGGCCCGCACGGACCGAATACACGCTCGTGTGAATCCCCCCTTAGATTGTAAGCTCTTAGGCTGGATTCACACGAACGTTGCGTTTTTGCGCGCGTGAAATACGCGCCGTTTCGGTTGCGTTGGAGTTGCGTGTGGCATCCGTTTGGGCAGCGTGATAGCGTATTTAACGCGCGTATGGCATGCGTTTTTTACGCGCGTCAAAACAACAGAGGGTGGAGTAATGGAGAGGGCAGCCTACAAAAAGACACCTTCTCCAACACCTGCTTGCTGTGAAACATGTTCGCATCAAGATTTCACGTTACCTCACACTTTGGCCCGTGTTTGTTGTTTTTGGGTGGTTTTACAGGTAAAAAAACTACTATTGCTGCAGATGTCAGTTTAAACTGTGCGCATGTGCTCAGAAAGTGAAAAGCCACTTCCTGGTTTGTAGTTGTTTTGTCTAGTCTGCTCAACTAATTTACATAGACTTAACAAGTGTTGCGTGAAAAACGCTGTGCGTACGGAGGTGCTTCCGTGTGCCCTGCGTTGTTTTCACGCACCCATTGACTTCAATGGGTGCGTGATGCGTTGAAAACGCTGAATCAACGGACATGTCGTGCCTTTTTGGCAACGGAGCAATGCTGCGCAAAAACCACGCATATGTCTGCACGGCCCCATAGACTAAGGCCTGATTTACACGAGCGTGTGCGTTTTGCGCGCGCAAAAGGCACTTGACAGCTCCGTGTGTCATCCGTGTATGATGCGCGGCTGCGTGATTTTCGCGCAGCCGCCATCATAGAGATGAGGCTAGTTGACGCCCGTCACTGTCCAAGGTGCTGAAAGAGCTAACTGATCGGCAGTAACTCTTTCAGCACCCTCGACAGTGAATGCCCATCACAATATACACCAACCTGTGAATAAAAAAAGACGTTCAAGCTTACCATGAACTGCCTGCTTCCTCCAGTCCGGTCTCCCGGCCGTTGCCTTGGTGACGCGTCCCTCTCTTGTCATCCGGCCCCACCTCCCAGGATGACGCGGCAGTCCATGAGACCGCTGCAGCCTGTGATTGGCTGCAGCCTGTGCTTGGCCTGTGATTGGCTGCAGCTGTCACTTGGACTGAAATGTCATCCCGGGAGGTCGGACTGGAGGAAGGAGCCGGGACTTATCGGTAAGTCCGAACTTCTGTTTTTTTTACACGTATATGTATATTGTGATCGAAAGTCACTGTCCATGGTGCTGAAACAGTTTAAGTCTTTCAGCACCGTGGGCAGTGACTGTCTCCTGACGTTGCGTACCCGAACATTTTTTGCCGGGTTCGGTCAAAACGAGTTCGGCCGAACACGGTGAAGTTCGGTGCGCTCATCTCGAATTTGACACTCCGTTTGGATGTTTGTAAACAGAAAAGCACGTGGTGCTTTTCTGTTTACATTCATCCTTTTGACAGCTCTTGCGCGAATCACGCAGTTCGCACGGAAGTGCTTCCGTGCGGCATGCGTGGTTTTCACGCACCCATTGACTTCAATGGGTGCGTGGATGCGCGAAAAACGCACGATTATAGAACATGTCGTGAGTTTTACGCAACGCACTCACGCTGCGCAAAATTCACGCATCGTCTAAACTGCCCCATAGAGTAATATAGGTGCGTACGACACGCGTGAAAAGCACGCGCGTCGCACGCGCGTATATTACGCTCGTGTAAATGAGGCCTTATATAGGTCCGGGCAACGCGCGTGAAAATCACGCACGTTGCACACGCGTATTTTACGTTCGTCTGAATAAAGCCTTAGGCCTCATTTACACGAGCGTAATATACGCGCGTGCGTTTCACGCGTGTCGTACGCACCTATAGTACTCTATGGGGCAGTGCAGACGATGCGTGAATTTTGCGCAGCGCGAGTGCGTTGCGTAAAACTCACGACATGTTCTATAATCGTGCGTTTTTCGCGCATCACGCACCCATTGAAGTCAATGGGTGCGTGAAAACCACGCATGCCGCACGGAAGCACTTCCGTGCGAACTGCGTGATTCGCGCAAGAGCTGTCAAAAGGATGAATGTAAACAGAAAAGCACCACGTGCTTTTCTGTTTACAAACATCCAAACGGAGTGTCAAATTAGAGATGAGCGCACCGAAATTCACCGGGTTCGGCCGAACTCGTGTTGACCAAACCCGGCAAAAAAAATTCCGGTACGCGACGTCGGGAGACAGTCACTGTCCACGGTGCTGAAAGAGTTAAACTGGTTCAGCACCATGGACAGTGACTTCCGATCACAATATACATGTACGTGTAAAAAAAAACAAAAGTTCTGACTTACCGAGAACTCCCGGCGTCTTCCTCCAGTCTGACCTACCGGGATGACAATTCAGTCCAAGTGGCAGCTGCAGCCAATCACAGGCCAAGCACAGGCTGCAGCCAATCACAGGCAGCAGCGGTCACTTGGACTGCCGCGTCATCCTGGGAGGTGGGGCCGGATGACAAGAGAGGGACGCGTCACCAAGGCAACGGCCGGGAGACCGGACTGGAGGAAGCAGGAAGTTCATGGTAAGTATGAACGTCTTTTTTTGATTCACAGGTTGGTGTATATTGTGATCGGAACTCACTGTCGAGGGTGCTGAAAGAGTTACTGCCTATCAGTTAGCTCTTTCAGCACCTTGGACAGTGACGGGCGTCGACTAGCCTCATCTCTATGATGGCAGCTGCGCGAAAATCACGCAGCCGCGCATCATACACGGATGACACACGGAGCTGTCAAGTGCCTTTTGCGCGCGCAAAACGCAGCATTTTTTGCGCGCGCAAAACGCACACGCTCGTGGAAATCAGGCCTTACGGGAAGGGTTCTTTCTCTCTTTTTGTCTCATTGTTTTGATTATTTGTCATTTTATTTGTTTGTTACTTTCCCACTTGTGAGACTGAGTTCACACATCATGTAAATATTACGCTGGTGAACCAGTCTACTAATGCTTCATGTGGATTTTGTTGCAGTTATGTTGTGCATACAGCTGCTTGCGGATTTCACTCATGCTATTGCACAGAATGAAATTCGTGGTGAAAATCTGGTATTTCCGCAATACACACGGCGTGCCTGGAATCAGGATTTTTATGCTGTAAGTGAATGGGGTTTGTTAAATTGTAATGTACTTTGTTGCGTAATTTCTGCAACAAATATGCTATGTGTAAACCAAGCCTGAGGCTCTGTGGAATATGTTGGTGCTATATAAAAGATTATTATATAGAGAACTAAGCAGATGTGTAGTTGCCCATAGCAACCAATCAGATCCCAGCTTTTACTCTTTCAGTGCTGGTTATAAAATGTAAGAGAGCATGTGATTGGTTGCTATGGGTAACTGGTTTTTTCTTTAATACTTGTGAGTTCAATGGCTGCAGCCTCATGACTGATGTAAATGTATCCCGTATGTCACGTAATGTAACCACAGCTATTACGCACAGGCTTTCACATGCCTGTCAAAAATCATGCATTATTGAGTGTACCACAGGATCGTGGCTCTCTCCCTGACGTCACTTCCGACCGGGCAGATTTCGTAGTCTTGGATAATAATAGTTCTGGAACAGATGAAAGCTGAACGAGCAGCCAACCACAGGCCCGGTCGGGAGCGCGCTCTGGGTATGTGATGGAGGCGGCCTAGTGTCTCATCACTACATTGTTCACTGATCTCTATGGACGGAGCAGTGCTGTTAATAAAGCATTAATTATTTAAAAAAAAAAAAAAAAAGGCATTCTGGAATACTGGGAGCAGCAGTGTATCGGCGTAAGCGCGCTCACGGATTGGCGGGGACGCGCCTGAGCAGGGCAAGGAGTGGAGATTAGGGAGAGAGATGTGACCGGAGGGACTCTGCTTGTGTCCTCCGCCCTGAGGCCGGCGACATCCTTCTGTTGTACGGGAGGAGGCGACGGCCACCATGTCGGATAAGGGAAGGCTGAGCTTCCCAGGAGCACTGAATAGGCCGGTGCCCATGAACTTGTTTGCCACTTGGGAGATAGATGGTTCCAGCCCCAGTTGTATTCCCAGGTAACTGCGCATGATGGGGATGTCGTCACGCTGGGGTAGTAGTCGTGTAACCTGACAATCCCGGGGTTTATTATGCGCTTGTTCACTATTTGGTCAATTTAAAGGACTCCTATAGTTTCTATATATATATATATATATATATATATAAAAAACAGGGCACATGTGGTATCCTCAATCCTTAATATACTCTGGATTAGAATCCTGACCTGGAGGACCACAGGTATTATTATTATTTTGTGGGGGAGGGGGACACGTACCTCGGATAAATCAATAGACATCTATAAATCATGTCCGTATGTATGGAGCATATGTAAACAAACACGGACCCTGCAGACTATAGATTGGGGCTTCAGGAATCTGCATGTGGGATTATGTGTGATATGTGTAACTCTTCTGATTCCTTGCTGGTCCTTCCCCTTGTACATCTTGTTCTTATTTACTATGCGGATTGTTATTCTGCTTGGTAATGAAGGATTATGGATCAGGTCTAAATTTATACAAGTCAGAGGCGTCTCATTCATGTTTATAATAAATTGTCGACAACTATGTGGAAGAATCCGCTGCTCCTTCTCCCTGTATGTGATCTGATGGACCTACATCTGCTGAGAAGCCTTTTCTGATGTAAACAATGTATCTTGTGATGGAGACAACTTGTGACAACCATAATGCTAAATGTGTCATCTATGTTCATGATTTAAAATAGTCAGAAAATCTGATCAGTGGAGCTCCATGAGCAGAGACCCCCAAAGATTGCTAGAACTATGGGCTGTGGCACCCTTGTGACTACCTCATATCTTTTGGCTTCTGTGAACTCAAACCATTGAAATCTGAGACTAATTAAAATTCACTTCTCCCTGTGATGTAGAAGTAGAACTTTCAGAAAATGTTTTTTTTTTAATAATTAAATTATACAGTTTTCCGATATATTTTCTGTATTAATGCCTCAGAATTTTCAAGATCTCTGCTTCTTGTTATTCAGTAGGGACATGCATCGTTTATTTCTAGTTAATACAATTCTGTCCATGGTCTTGGGTTCAGAGGAATGTATACAGAAAGTTTATTGGAAAATTGTGTAACTTTTAATTATACAAAACATATTACATTTTTTTTGCTGAAACCAGACAACCCCTTAATTTCGAAGTAAAGCCAAATCACATGGCTCCTTCATTCTAACAATTTGCGGAGGTCTCTACTGATAACTTGTCTCCATGATATCTCAGGAGGTGTTTAAAGATGCACTTACCCTTTATATATTCTACATATTGCGTGATGTTTCTTTAGTTTTTGTTGTACAGTAAAAAAGTGTAGAACTCCAGAGAAAAAAAATACAATGTTAAATACTTTTGTGTCAAAACAGACTAAAGTATTATAGGTATGATACCTTTATTGGCTCACCATAAAAATTATATTTGCAAGCTTTCAGAGTACACAGGCAACTTTACAATGAATGACTTTAAGAGAGTCTGTCACAAGAAATGTCAGCATCAAACTAGCACCAGGGTATTATAGATTAGGCCAACCTGATTCTAATGTGTATTACCTTTTTGTCAGGAGGGCCTCCTTTGCAGAGAAAATAGTTTTATTCAGTTGCAAATGAGTATTTTGGAGCAACAAGGGCGTCACCGTTGCTCCAAAATGCTCTGTCGTCATCCCCCAGTTCAACCCCTCTCTCTCCCGTCTTACATTGATTGACAGGGGCCAGGCAGTGTAATAGGCGAGTTCACGCCGGGCCCCGTAGTGTCCTGAACGTGCATGCGGATCTGCGCATGCGCAGTAGTGCCGATTGGAACGGTGACCATAAAGTTTGTAATGTGTATGCGCCGATTATGATTACGGCGCATTACAACCTTTACTTAGCCGTTCTGATTGGCACTACTGCGCATGCACCGTAATCATAATCGGCGCATGCGCAGTACAAACTTTATGGTCACCATCCTGATCGGCACTACTGCGCATGTGCAGATTATGAAGCAGGGCCGCATGCGCATTCAGGACACTACGGGGCCCGGCGTGAACTCGCCTATTACACTGCCTGGTCCCTGTCAATCAATGTAAGAAGGGAGGGAGGGGGGTTGAACTGTGGAACGACGATAGAACATTTTAGAGCAACAATGACGCCCTCGTTGCTCCAAAATGCTCATTTGCATAAACGGAATAAGGCTATTTTCTTTGCAAAGGAGGCCCTCCTGACAAAAAGGTAATACACGTTAGAATCAGGTTAGCCTAATCTATAATACCCTGGTGCTAGTTTGATACGGACATATCCGGTGACAGACTCCCTTTAAGGTAATTTTACACGGGCCAATTATCGGGCAAACGATCAGCCGATGAATGAGCAAAAGCTTGTTCATCGGCTGATCGTATAGTTTCCTGCAGCAGAAAATCTTGTCGTCGGCAGCAGGTAGACTTGCCGACGTGATAGAAATGTATGAGGTCGAGCGATGGGAGCAACGAGTGCTCGTCCCCAATACTAGCTCCTTGTGAAGGAGCAAACGAGCGCCTTCAATGAGCTGTTTGCAAACCAGCATGAATCTCCACAGACCTACAATAAAACAGGAGCTGGATACACCCGTGGAAAAACACTTTTCCGGACCAGACCACAGTTTGGAAGATTTAAAGGTCCTAATCCAGAAGGGTAATTTTAAGAATGACAGAGAAGGAAAAATGTGGGAATTCAAACTGATGACATTCCAGTCATTGGCACAAGGCCTCAATCTAACACCTGGATTTATGAGCCACTACCTGGACACGGGTCACATCCCCCATCAGACTGGCTCCAGATCCCTTGAAATCAATGGTCACTGATTTGGTACAAATGGATTCAGTTAGACTCCGATGTGCAAGGGTTCAGTCATATTGAGGGGATGAATACCCTAGTCGACTACGATATTCATCCCGCCAAAACGACGGAACCCTTGCACAACTGAGACAAACTGAAACCTATGGTTTCAGTTTGTGTCAGTCAGAGCTCCGTTCCGATGGAACGTCAGAACGGAACCCTGACGCAGATGTGAACTTTATTATTATTATTTAACATTGCATAATTTTAGTTATTGTTGAAATATTTCAGTCTGTCACAATATTTTTTCTTGTGTCTCCAAAATAGGAAATGCAAAATCTAATGTGTATATTTGGATTAATCTTTTGCTAAATACTTCAATTCTTGTGACAGCATTGTTTGTGTCCTATGTTTATATTGCTACATCACTATAAAATTAGTATCCTTTGTTGTATGGCGCTGTTCACATCTGCGTTTTAGGGTCCTGCGTCACAGTTCCGGTGAAAAATGCTGTGCCATTTCTACCGGTAAAACAACGGACACCCTCAAGAAAACCCATTAAAGTCAATGGATTCTTTGGGGTGTGGAAGGTGTCCTTAATACAATGGCTCCGGCACTTCTGTTTTTTCGTTCTGCTGTTCGTCTGAAGGTACAGAAGAATGAAAAAAACTTAGCGGAGATGTGAATGAAGCCTTACCCATCTTGCAGAAAAAAAGTACACACACAACAGTTTCTCTAGCTCAATGGTGTGTAGCCTGTCCTGATAGCTGGTGGCTGTTGGAACTAAGTTGTGGTTTTGCATCAGCTGGAGGGCTGCATGTTGCCCAGCACTGCCCCAAAACTTCTACAAGCATTGAGACAGAAGAAAAGGGTTCTGCTCCGCAGAGATTATAGTCCGATCGGAAGGGGTGATACAGTAGGTAGGTAGATATGTGTGTGTTGTGTAGTGGACCGGCCTCATGTAAATATCAAGGGGATTATCAATGATTACACATAAACCAAACACCCTGCTGTGATCTGTGCAAGCACAGGTATAAATACCCTGAAGAGAGGATTATGGGATAGAGGAAGGCATGACAATATGTTAGACGTGACTGAAAAGGCGTGGAAATCCGGTTATATTGTGTGTATCCGTTACCTGGCTTGATAAGTACTTTTGCCGGCTTACACAGATTTTCATATTAGATAAGTTCTCGCTGGTGTATGTCTGAAATCCTCCGTGCTGTATTGTAGTGCACGGCTGCAGGCACAGCCATGAAAATAAAGGTATTTGACAAGTTAAGCTTTGCTGCGGTGACAGATCAGCACTGTGGAAAGCGTTCTTTAGAGTTTATACAGGTACAGATGACAGACTTCACTGAAGCAGAGATCCATCCCGTTAGCTGCTCAATGACCGGCTTTTTACAGTGGTATAGTAATAGTCTAGGAGTGAACTGAAGTGATGTGCGGTTTTCAAGCTCTTAGTGTACTTAAGGTCATTTTATGTTATTTTTGGAAATTAAAGCCGCTGTTCTTCCATTAAATATCATTCATTGTATAGATCATAAAAAAACTAACAGAGCTGAGCTGAGCTCTGGTGGACATGCATGTTCAGTCTCTCACCACAGCCAGGTCTCTGCATAGGGATCCTCTGTTCACTGCCGGGCAGCCAATAGAAATCGCTTCCTTCCCTGCTTGTCAGGGAAGGAGCAGAACCTCTGCAGTAGCATGGCAGTAGAGCTGAGGAGACGACTCCTCAGATTATCAGGACTGTAAGGCCTTTATTAAAACGAGCGTGCGTCACATTGGCCTTTTCACGGCTGATTCGCACCCATGCGGGACCCCTTTTCACGGATACCTCATAGACTTGAGTCTATTGAGGGATCCGTGGAAACGGACAAAAATAGGACATCCTGTTTTTTCACCAGCCCTTCACACGGTCCGTTAAAACAACTGCCAATTTATACGCTCGTCCGAATAATGCATAAAACTCTGCACACTGACTTCAGATATGAACCCTGCACATGCCCACTTAGCCTTTGTTTTATTTCATTTATTTTTATTGGTTTCTAAGGGGAGTGCATGCTCTGGATGTCACACAATATATGTTTACTCTGGATACCATGTTACCTCTCTGTAGGGAAAGTATGAAGGGGTTTATACTGTCCGCTGCAAGAAAGGGAAGCAGACTAATTCTGTTCAGAGCTCCCCCACCCTCCCCAGCAGCACAGATTAGAAGCCGCACCAAAGGAACAGCGGGAAGCAAAACACGTACTAGTCCTCGTCAATGAATTAGAATATCATCAAAAAGTTTATTTATTTCAGTAATTCAATTTAAAAAGCTAAACTCATATTATATAGATTCATTACACACAGAGAGATCTATTTCCAGCGTTTTTATTTTTTTTAAATTCTTTATTTTGTTGACCAAAGAGATCCATTTTATAACATACAGGGTACATAAGACAAAGCATTGCATATTTAAAGTACAGAATCCAACAGTAAGTGTAAACACAGCATATATACATTGTTATACACCGGTGGATATCACTATCATTCCCTTATAGGGAAGATGTTCTGAGTGAAGAAAGAAGGGCAAGAAAGAGAGAACTAAACCTCCAAAGTGGGGCTTGAACTGAGTTCCCAAACTGAAGGGCGAAGAAGGGAATGGTAGAGAAGAGGAGGAGGAGGAGGGGACCCTCCACGACATCCCACAGGCAGAAGCGCTAGTCCGGCTGGCTAGAGGAATGTGGCTCTCGTATAATGTCTTTATAGGAGTCTGAGTCCTGAAAAACTATCCATTGAGACCAAGGAGCTTGAGTCGTGAATAACGGATGTCAAGTCCTCCATATGCATAATGTCGTTAACCTGTGAAGCCCAGAGGGATAGCGTGGGGGGAGAAGGATCCTTCCAACGTAGTGGGATGCAATGACGTGCTGCCATCACTAGAAAGTGAAGCAGAGAGCGTTTATATATGTTCGCTGGAATGTCGCGGTGATGAAGAAGGAAGAGGGCCGCATCCAATGTTATGCCTGTATCTGTGACTTAAATTATCACCCGTTTTATGCCTTCCCAGAATGGGGTAAGAAGGGGACACGACCAGAAGGTGTGAAGGAGGGTACCAATGTCTTGCCCACATTTCCAGCACATAGGGGACGCTGTAGGGAAGATGCTATGTAGGCGGGCTGGGGTCCTATACCAGCGAGAGAGCAATTTGAAGCTTGCTTCTTGGTATCGTGAGCAGATTGACGTCTTTTGGGCCATGAGGAGTATACGCTGGCCTTGTGTGGGAGAGAAGGAGATCTCCAGATCCGCCTCCCATTTAGAAATGTATGCAGGGGTGGGCAAATCAGGGGGATCCATAAGGAGTTTGCAAATTGCGGACAATGTATGTCTAGCCAACTCTGAGCCAGTACACAGGTTCTATAATGGGGTCTTGTCCACTTGGTAGGACACGGGAGCTGAGATAGAGGCGAAAAAGTGTCGTAGTTGCAAAGATCGCCAATGTCCCAACGGGGGGAGATCAGGAACCTGGGCCAAAGCCGCAATAGAGAGCCATTCATTGTCCGTCCGGAACCGATCTGCTCGAAACGATCCCTAGGTCTGCCATGTACGGAAAACTGGATCCGTCATGCTAATGGGAAAGGATGGGTTGCCCAGTATCGGATACATTGTGGAGTGGCAGGCAAGATGTCCTTACTGAAGGGAGAGAGCAGCACAATAGTGTTGGGCCTATAGTGGGATGATGGTGGAGGTGTTTGAGTCGGCTACGGTGTAGCCAAGGGAGAACCGATAATGGAATAGAGGAGAAACTCTGCTCCAGAACCACCCATGGTTTAAAGGCCGCATGTCTGCACCAATCAACTACCCGAGCAAGGTGAGATGCAATGTAATAAGTGCGGACGTCAGGGAGTGCTAGCCCTCCCGATGCCCTGGATCGACACAGCAGTGTGCGGGAGAGTCGTGGAGTCTTACCATTCCAAACGAAGGCAATCTGAAAAGAATTGACCGTTTTAAAGAACTGCATCGGGATAGCTGTGGGAAGGGTCTGAAATAGATATAGTAGCCTGGGAAGTACATTCATTTTGAAGATGGTACAGCGACCCAACCATGTAAAGGTGCCTTTGGACCATCTGGCGCAGTCCGCCTTGAGTTCAACAAGAAGTGGAGGAAAGTTCAGGTGAAAGAGATCTCTCAGATCTGCTGATAAGCGAACCCCAAGGTATTTCAGAGCTGACGGAGTCCATTTAAAACTGAAAGATTGTTTCAGGGCCGCGATAAGGTGGGGCGGGAGGGAAACATTCAGAGCTTCTGATTTAGAAAAGTTAATCTTAAAGTTGGATAAGCTTGAAAAGCGATGGAATTCCCGCATGAGATTAGGAAGGGAGACGGTTGGATTGGTCAGGAAGAAAAGCAGATCGTCCGCGTAAGCAGCCACCTTGTTAGCTGAGATATTAGTTTCTAGTCCCGTCACATCCGGATTCGCACGAATATGGCGGAGAAAGGGCTCCAGTGTCAGTACAAAGGTGATAGGGGACATCCCTGTCTGGTGCCATTGTGTATAGGGAACTCATCTGAAAGAAGTCCATTCACTCGAACTCGAGCGGATGGGCATGAGTACAGGGACATTATCCAACCCATCATATGGGATCCAAGACCAAGGCGTGAAAGGGTTTCTTCCATAAAGGTCCAGGTGACTATCGAACGCTTTTTCCGCGTCCGTAGATTAAAGCGTTAAGAGTACATTGGAGACCTTTGCCTTGTGAATAAGATTGATGGCTCTAGTTGTATTATCACGTGCCTCTCTACCTGCCATAAACCCCGCCTGGTCTGTGTGCACAACATCTTCAAGCAGTGGCGCAAGCCGAACCGCCAAAATCTTAGCAAACAGTTTGATGTCCGTATTAAGGAGGGATATTGGTCTGTAGCTAGCACATTGCGTCGGGTCTTTACCAGGCTTGGGAATCACCGCAATACAGGGGCGTAGCTAGAGGCTCATGGGCCCCGATGCAAAAATTCCTACTGGCCCCCCCCCCCCCCCCCCCGCAAACTTCTCATGGCCGACGGTCCGCTTTCAGCTGCATCGCTGGGTCTCCTAAGTGACCCAACAATGCAGCACTAGCAGCCGGGGCGTCACTAAGGCTGGGTTCAGACACACTATTTACGGACGTAATTCGGGCGTTTTAGCATTGAATTACGTCCGAAAATGCGGCTCAAAAGCATCGGCAAACATCTGCCCATTCATTTGAATGGGTCTTACGATGTTCTGTGCCGATGGTCATTTTTTTTTTACGCGCCGCTGTCAAAAGGCGGCGCGTAAAAAAGACGCCCGCGTCAAAAAAGTGCCTGTCACTTCTTCAGACGTAAATGGAGCCGTTTTCCATGGACTCCATAGAAAAACAGCTCCAATTACTTCCGTAATGGACGCAGCGAAAGACGCCTGAACATGCCATTACGGCTGAAATTACGGTGCTGTTTTCTCCTGAAAACAGCACCGTAATTTCAGCCGTAACAGACGCTGCCATGTGAACATACCCTAAGGGCTTAACATGTCCGGGAAATAGCCCCAATACATATGTGTCCGCCCAAAAAAAAGTGTGTATATGAGACAGCATAGCATATCTATAGCACTACGACCCTATAAACTATGGATAGGATTAGATACAGTGGCTGAGCAGACAGTATCACACATGATGGGATTAGATACAGTGGCTCAGAAGGCAGTATCACACATGATAGGATTAGATACAGTGGCCCAGCAGACAGTATCACACATGATAGGATTAGATACAGTGGCTCAGCAGACAGTACCACACATGATAGGATTAGATACAGTGGCTCAGCAGACAGTACCACACATGATAGGATTAGATACAGTGGCTCAGAAGGCAGTATCACACATGATAGGATTAGATACAGTGGCTCAGCAGACAGTATCACACATGATCGGATTAGATATACAGCTCAGCAGACAGTATCACACAAGATACGATTAGATACAGGGCCCAGCAGACAGTATCACACATGATTGGATTAGATACACAGCTCAGCAGACAGTATCACACATGATTGGATTAGATACAGGGCCCAGCTCGCTGACATTGTGGCTCCAGCGCTGGACCCAGGATAGGTAAGAATAATAATTTTGCTTCTTTATGTGTTACTGATTATTTTTGTGTGTTTGTGTTTTTTTACAGGTTCGGTTGTTGGACTTCGGATTCGAGGACTTCAATGACGGCGTTTTTTTTATTCTCAATAAAATGGTTAATGTGGGTTGTGGTTTTTTATTTCAATAAAATATTTTTTCTATGTGCTTGTGTCTTTTTAAACTTTATTATCACCGCCTTAGTAATGGCCGCTGGCTGATTGACAGCGTCCATTACTAAGGCGGGGCTTAATGTTAGCCGGTGCAGAGGCTACACTAACCGCCATTATTACCCCGGTACCCACCGCCACCAGGAGTACTGGGAAGAGCCGGGTACGAACCAGTACCCGACCATCTGTAGTGACGGGCAGGCACCGGGGTGGCCGCAGGCTGGTAGTATTAGGCTGGGGAAGGCCAAAAACAGTGGCCCTTCCCACCCTTGTAATGCTGCCTGCTGCTGCTGTGTTGTATCTGGCTGGTTATGAAAATTGGGGGGGACCCGACATTTTTAAATGACGTGGGGTCCCCCCCATTTTTCATAACCAGCCCGATACAACACAGCAGCAGCAGCCTAGCATCACCAGGGTGGGAAGGGCCACTGTTTTTGGCCTTTCCCCTCCTGATAATACCAGCCTGCGGCCACCCCAGTGGCCGACCATCACTACAGATGGTCAAGTACAGGATCGTACCCGGCTCTTCCCAGCACCCCTGGTGTCGGTGGGTACCGGGGTAATAATGGGGGTTAGTGTTAGCCTCTGCATCGGCTAACACTAAGCCCCGCCTTAGCAATGGATACTGTCAATCAGCCGGCGGCCATTACTAAGGTGGTAGTAATATAGTTTAAAAAAAAACACAGACATAGAAAAAATATTTTATTGAAATAAAAAAAAAAAACCCACACAACCCTCATTAACCATTTTATTCATAAAAAAAAAGCCGTCATCGAAGTAGTCCTGGAATCCGACGTAGTCCAACGACCGAACCTGTAAGAAAACACACAAAAAATGATTAGTAACACATGTGTTAGGGTATGTGCACACACACTAATTACGTCCATAATTGACGGACGTATTTCGGCCGCAAGTACCGGACCGAACACAGTGCAGGGAGCCGGGCTCCTAGCATCATACTTATGTACGATGCTAGGAGTCTCTGCCTCGCTGCAGGACAACTGTCCCGTACTGTAATCATGTTTTCAGTATGGGACAGTTGTCCTGCAGCGAGGCAGGGACTCCTAGCATCGTACATAACTATGATGCTAGGAGCCCGGCTCCCTGCACTGTGTTCGGTCCGGTACTTGTGGCCAAAATACGTCCGTCAATTACGGACGTAATTAGTGTCTGTGCACATACCCTAAGGCTTAGATACAGGGCCCATGTGTGATACTGTCTGTGGGACCCTGTATCTAAGCCTACCACAAGGTAGGCTTAGATACAGGGTCCAGCAGACAGTAATCTTATACAGTATAAGATTACTGTGTGCTGGGGCCCTGTATCTAAACCTACAGTGTGGTAGGCTTAGATACAGGGCCCAGCAGACAGGATCACGCATGGGCCATGTATCTAACCCTACCATGTGATTGGTTTAGATACAGGGCCCAGCAGACAGGATCACACAATCTGTGATCCTGTCTCATTGGCCCCCTAAGCCTGCTACATCGTAGGCTTAGGGGTTGGGCAGTCCCTAAACATTGATGGCCTATCCACAGGATAGGCCATCAATAGCTGATGTGTCTCCCGGGACCCGCAAATCAGCTTTTTTGAAGGGGCCGCAGCACTCGTACGAGAGCTGCTTCCCCTTCATGTCACTACTTGCTCACACTGTGAATCGCCGACACCGATTCACAGTGTGACCGGAATGAAGGGGAGCAGCTCTCGTACGAGTGCTGCGGCCCCTTCAAAACAGCTGATTGGCGGGTCCCGGGAGTCGGACCCCGCCAGTCAGGGCTAACTTTACCTTACCTTCCTCTTCGGCCGCGGCGGGAGTTCTGTCGTCTCGATGCTGTGCGCGGCGGCATAGCGCTGTGACGTCATGCGCTGCGCACAGCGCTTGACGTCAGGACCTCCGCTGCGATCCGGAACCAGGAAGGTAAGTAAAGTATGTTACTATAGTAACGGGCCCGCGGCCCGAGTTACTATAGTAACTTTTTATTGATGTGGTGCGGGGGGCCGTGGGCCCCCTGGCTTCGGGGCCGGTCGCAATTGCGACCGCTGCGACCCCTATAGCTACGCCAGTGCCGCAATATGTGCCCTAAGAGCGTCAGCATTTTTTCTTTTAATGTTGATGATTATGGTAACAGTTAATGTAAACCCAAAATTTTGTGTCTCAGAAAATTAGAATATTATATAAGTCCAATTTCAAAAATGATTTTTAATACCGAAATGTTGGCCTACTGAAAAGTATGTACAGTATATGCACTCAATACTTGGTCAGGGCTCCTTTTGCATGAATTACTGCAGCAATGCGGCGTGGCATGGGGACGATCAGCCTGTGGCACTGCTGATGTGTTATGGACGCTCAGGTTGCTTTGACAGCGGCCTTCAGCTCGTCTGCATTGTTGGGTCTGGTGTCTCATCTTCCTCTTGACAATACACCATAGATTCTCTATGGGGTTTAGGTCAAGTGAGTTTCCTGGCCAATCAAGCACAGTGACACTGTGGTTATTAAACCAGGTATTGGTACTTTTGGCAGTGTGAACAACCTACAAAAACCTCTAACCAAACCAATGGCATAAAGAGGGGTCCCTAATTTACAAGTAGACAACCTAAACGCGAACCACAAGGGAACATGGCCCCCAACTAGGAATAATATGCAAAAATATATGCAAAAGTAGAAAATCTTTATTAGATACAATATACAGTGATATAATACGGAATAAAAGGATGGACCATACAAGGAGAAAAAGACAATAGGGTCAGATGTAAAAGACCAGTGACCTACAGACTCAACCATCCGTCAGTGGTCGGAACCCACTAAAATAACCAACAAAAATGGATAAATGGTGTGCAAAGAATAATATGCCCACATATAGAGATAGTAGTGCTAACTAAATCTGAAAAATAATAAATGGTATAAGATGTCCTAAATGTCCGATACAAATAGACCAAAGTCTAGATGAAATATGGATGATAAACAAAAAATAAAGTATATAAAGCCACAAAGGTAAGCTGAAATATTGGACAAGAAAAAATGCACAAGATAAAGGTTAGCACTTACCCTGAGACATTGTGGGGAGTGGGACCGGCAACCTCAGAAACTGGATGAAAAAAGTGCCTCGACGCACGTTTCGCTTTACAGACCGGCCTCCAGACTCTGAGACCTGGATTTACAAATGAAATGCAAAATTTACTACCAGGAAATTTTAGAGCACTTCATGTATTGTATAATCTTCAACATTAAAAGAATAGAATGCTGGAAATAGATCACTGTGTGTAATGAATCTATAGAATATGAGTTCCACTTGAATTTAATTACTGAAATAAATTACGTTTTTGATGATATTCCAATTCATTGAGAAGGTCTAGTATATCATCAGCATTTTGGGACTTCTGGTATGAAATGATTCATTGGATTTTTAAGTTTTTTTTTTTTCGGTTTCAGTGAATAAAAGATGTTTATTGTATAATGAAAAGTTACGCAATTATCTGTTACACTTAGGCCTTATTCAGACGAACGTTGAATACTTTCGTGTGATGGCCGTCACACGGACGCATGTATTTCAATGGGGCCGTTCACGTAGCCGTTGTTTCACAGGGGTTTTCCAGCCAGTAAAAATTGATGGCCGTACGAGCGCTGCTTCCCCTTAATTTCTTCTTGCTCACTATAAATCTTCGACACGCGTTCAGCGGCGATTCACAGGTATTGCAGCCTTTTCTCCCATTCACTTCAATGGGAGAAAAGGCTGACATTACCTGTGATTCGCCACTACATCCGTGTCGAAGATTCACAGTGAGCAAGAAGAAATTAAGAGGAAGCAGCACTCGTACGGCCATCAATTTTTACTGGCTGGAAAACC
Organism: Rhinoderma darwinii; assembly: GCF_050947455.1. NCBI lineage: Eukaryota > Metazoa > Chordata > Amphibia > Anura > Rhinodermatidae > Rhinoderma > Rhinoderma darwinii. Next base: position 32,326,596 of record NC_134698.1, read on the forward strand.
CCTTTATGAATAACTAACAAGAGCTAGCTGATAAAGACCTTTGGAACATAACTTATTATTCATTTGAGGGCTGAGCTGCAATACCTGACACAGCCCTTGAACAATAGTGGCGCTGTTACTGTGGATAAAAAGCAGACGTTTTGTTTTAATCTCAAACAATCCTTATAAGGCCTTGTTCACACAGTGCAGATTTGCTGCAGATTTTGAAGGGATATGTTACGCCAAGACCAGAATTGGATTCAGGAGAAGAGACCCATGTGGCCTTTCTTTTTATAGTTGTTCTGTTTACGTTCCGTTCTTGGGTTTGGCTTAAAAAATACTTGCAAAAACAGCAGCAAATCTGCACTGTGTGAACAAGGCCTAACAGTGGGAAAAGCAACTAGCCAAATAATTGATATGTTGCAGTAATTCTCTAGGCGTATGTCACCTGAGAGTGAAGCTAGCATGACGTCACCTAACTAGTATGTCAAATAGGAAAAAGATTGTTTTATTTCTTCAAACGGACTCATTATACAATGTCTATTTAGCAGATTTTCTGATCTCTGCTGTAAGTGGCAGAGAAATGGCATTAAAGTGTTACCTATACTTTCAAAATACTTTTGACATGTCATAGTGACATGTCAGAAGTTTTGATCGGTGGGGGTCCGAGTGCCGAGACCCCCACCAATCGCAAAAATGAGGCTGCAGAATCATTCAGGTGAGCGCTGCGCAGCTTTGTTTCTGCTCGGCTTTCCTCGGAAAGCCGGGCGAGCCGTCTACGGACCCACACTTTCTATTGAACCCATACACCACTCACTCTGCTTTCTGAGGAAAGCCGAGCAGTAATGGTCTCCGTGCTCCAATCAAAACTTCCGACATGTCACTATGACATGTCAAAGTAATAAAAGAAGCATAACTTGCCTGTTAACTCCCCTGCCACTTTGGTGCTCCCCACAGGCCTCTGCTTACTGAGCTGCAATAACCTGTGGGAGAAGTGGCACTGGAGCGATGGGGGATTTAACAGGAAAGTTATGCTTCTTTTAATATCTGATAGCACCCCCCCCCCCTCCCCCATCTGTTTTTTGGCGATCCCGGACAACCCCTTTGAGTTGAGGTTCTCATTGAGTTTATGTAAGCAGGGTCATATAGTTGGTTGAAAATAGTAAAATACAGATGTACAGTGTGATATATATGTGTGTGTGTGTGTGTGTGTGTGTGTGTATATATATATATGTGTGTATATATATATATATATATTAGATAATTAAAATGCTGCTTCTATCCAATGAAGGTGGTGAAGTGGCCGCTTACCTCGGAGCTAGCATCCACCTGAGAGGGATTTTGGCGCTGTGCAGCTCCATCTCCTTGTTTGTATGTGTGTGTCTATTGAGTTCAACCCTTCATACTTACAAACTCCAGTAAATCCAAAGGAAGTCAAAGCCACTCATGAACCGCAGACAAATCCTTGGATCTACATTCCCCTTACCTAAATCTATGTACACCATTTCTGTGTTACCAGTTACATTGGGAGCGTATTCTATAACTTTGTAGTTCTGATATCCCCAAATTGTCTGAGAGGTTCTCTTAGGCCCCATGCACACGACAGCAAAAAACCTCCGTTTTTGCGGACCGCAATTGCGGTCCGCAAAAACGGAGCCATTCACTTTCATTGAACACTGACACCTTTCCGTAGCACTTCGGAAGGGTGTCAGTGCCGTGGAAATGTTCCTGGAATTATGGAACATGTCCGTTCTTTCGCATTTTGCGGGCCGTGCTTTGTATGGGAGCACGGCCCGAAAATGCGGCTGTCAGTCAGCGGCCGGCCGTGCCCGCAATCGCGGGCCATGATTACGGGCACGGTCGTGTGCATGGGGCCTCAGGATATGTTCACACGAGGTCATTACGTCCGTAATTGACGGACGTATTTCGGCCGCAAGTACTGGACCGAACACAGTGCAGGGAGCCGAGCTCCTAGCATCATAGTTATGTACGACACTAGGAGTCCCTGCCTCGCTGCCGGACAACTGTCTCGTACTGAAAACATGATTACAGTACGGGACAGGTGTCCGGCAGCAAGGCAGGGACTCCTAGCATCGTACATAAGTATGATGCTAGGAGCCCGGCTCCCTGCACTGTGTTCGGTCCGGTACTTGCGGCCGAAATACGTCCGTCAATTACGAACGTAATGACCTCGTGTGAACATACCCTTAAGTTTATCTTTAGGCCCAATTGGAGTGGTACTTTATGGTTTGAGGTCCCAAAACCTTCGCTTTACACAGGGTGAATATGCTACGTAAAAGTACACCGCGTATCCACTTGACAGCCCGCAGGGGATTTCCGTCCGAAAAACCGTATCAAATTGTGGTGCAGTTTCTCAGGTGGAATGTCCCCTGCGGAAAACGGCAGGTTTAAAAAAAAAAAAAAAAAAAAAAAAAGGCCTATACGCCATAGTCACGGCGACGCATTCCTTTTGTCTGTGCTGCCCGGCCTCCTGGGATTTTTTCTCCTGTATGACCGCTGCAGCCTGTGATTGGCTACAGCAGTCACATGGGATGAAACGTCCTCCCAGGATCGTGGGCTGGACGGAGAATTATACAGTTCTGGGTAAGTATAAGCTTTTTATTTTTTTCTGAGTTGCGATTTTTGTGGTTGAACATTTGCCTATTTGTTACAGGTTTTACCTCCTGTGGAATTTAATGGGGAACACCCACAACAGAAAACCAGCAAATCCGCAGCATAAATTGACATGCTGCGGATTTAAAAAAAACGCACCGCAGTTCATTTTATTAATGTTTTTTTTGGGTGGTTTTTTTTTTCGCAGCGTGTGGATCAGATTTGTTCAATTCTCATTCACTTTGCTGCTACTTTATTACGCTGCAGATTTTCCGCAATAAAATCCGTTGTGGAAAATCCACAGTGTTTACCCTATGGGGTTTTCCAACAAACCTTCCAATCTCCTAGCACGTTATTACAAGCCTACAAACATTGTGCCCTAGAATGATGTTACTGGCTTCCTATGTCTAAAATATTTAGTTCTGGTTTGTGCAGTGCTATCCCAAGGCCAGGGGATAGGTAGCCAATGCATTTTACGAGCTGCTACTGGCATCTAAGTTTTTGGGTTGTTTTCTGTAAAAATGTAAATCGTCCAGCCTTTAAAAACATAAAATTGACTCCTGGAATAATCCAGATTTAGCCATAGACATGAGATAAATGTTGATTCCCCCTTTCCCTGCAGAGTATATATGTGTGTGTGTGTATGTGTGTATGTATATGTATATGTATATATATATATATATATATATGTATGTCTGTTCGTTATGTACGGATAAAACAACTGGACGAATTTGCACTATGGCACTACTGTCTTCCACTGCAAGGGTCCTCCTCCATATCACATCAGATGACCGGTATTAGCCAATAGAAGATCACAGGTTCTTCAATCTTGGCCTCACTCACATACACAGTTTTACACCAGGTTCCCATAACAACCCAGTCATTTTTGTTTTACACCGGGTTTCCATAACAATCCAGTCATCTTTCTTTACTTGCCGTGAACAGATTTTAGCGATACTACACTTTACCTATACTTGATTTCAGCATTCTCATAAATTGAACCCCTTTCATACCAGTCATGCCTCCAAAAAGGAACTGTGACAAAAGACTCCTGCAGCAAAGCGCATGGCTGCTGCTCGAGCTACTGAAACCTCTCAAGCCCATCTCCAGGCTGAGAAGATACGTCTCCACCAACAGAGAACTGCTGAAACTCTCCCGCGAGACACATGAGCAGAAGAGATTCTCCAGCAGGCCCAAGCCCATCTCCAGGCTGACCAGATACATCACAGCCAACAGCGAGCTGCTGAAACTGTCCAGCGAGACAGATGAGCAGAAGAGATTCTCCAGCAGGCCCAAGCCCGTCTCCAGTCTGACAAGATATGTTACCACCAACAAAGTTTTCAACCACACTAACAAACAACAATCAAATAGACTTGTGCAAAGCCGGTTGACTCTGCTAGTAATTTATATAGTAGGAGCAGGTATAAGCAGCCACGGGATCAGTTGAAATTCCAGATTTTGGATCTCTGGCAGTCCGCTGCTCATTATAGACCTGAGATAAAATCCTCTTGACTTGCCTAGCTGGCTCATATAGTCTAAAGTATTTTTTGTATTCCTGCATATGTTTTTGTATTTTACAGGAATTTGCCCTCGATCCTATCCCCCACCTCTACCTATTATCTTCTCTTAATGGCACATGTGTGCCATCCAAGTCCCATCAGTGATCCGAGGAAAGATAGGACATGTCCTATCTTTCCTCGGATCGGAGGCTGACCCTTTTTCACGGACCCGATTCACCCGCTAAAGTGAATGGGTCCGTGAAGACTATCGGGTGTCACTCGGATGCCGTCAAAAACGGCCCGAGTGGCACAACGGTCGTGTGCATGAGGCATTATTCTCTTCATTGTGTATTCGTGCCAGCTATATGAAATCTAAAATCTCTGAACAGATCATACTTACCCACAAGGGCAGGTACACACACCACTTCCCAGCAGGACGCAGATAAACCACAATGCTACATAGAGGGAAATTACACAGGTGCAATATACTGATAAACAGACACTCTCACGCCTAATATTCATGAGGGGGGTGGCTGCTTAGTATTATCAATGCACACAGATATAGCCTCTATAAAAGTGCCAGTCACATGGTTACATGTAGTGCACCATGCTGGCATAAAGCCTATTAGTTATGCCCATACTATTAGATCAGGCGGGCTGCCCGGCACCTTCTAAGCGTACCACACACAGTACTGACACACTATTCTCCCCCTTCCTGAAAAGATATCCATGATAAAAGTTAGGTATTAGTTAATATTTTTCACCAAAATACGCAAGCTAAAATATATGAAATCTACTTGTTTGTTCCAAACCCATCAATTTCTTGACTTGTGCCATTTGCTACTGCACAGGTCTGTCTTCCTTTTGCATTTTGTTTATTGGGGCAGGGGAGTAGCTGAAGGCTCATGGGCGCCTGTGCATAAGTTCAACTCACGACCCCCTTCACAACTTCTTTTTATAATGGCCTCAGATCACCCGCTACTTTCAGCTGCATTGCTGGGTTTCTCAAGTGGGTTAGCGATGCAGCACCAGCAACCAGGGGCGCAAGCCGCAAGGCATATGTTTTGCCCCACGCCCCCCCCCCCCAAAAAAAAACAGCTCAGCAGATAGTATCACACGTAATAGGCTTATCTACAGCATTCCCCAGACAGTATCACACATGATAGAATTAGATACGGTGGCTCAGCAGACAGTATCACACATGATAGCCTAAGATACACCGCTCAGCAGAACGTATCATATATGATAGAATTGGATACATAGGCTCAGCAGACCGTATCACAAATGGTAGGCTTCGATACGGGGCCCCAGTAGACAGTGTGACTCATGATAGGCTTAGATACAGGGCCTCAACAGACAGATCGTACCCATATGCTTACCCTCCTCGCTCCTGAATCTGGTCCTTTTCAGCTCCATTCAGCAGCAGGATGTTATGTACGCCGTGCATACAACCTCCTGAACCTGGACGATGTCAGAACCCAGCGCTGCGCCCCGCTCTGAAGAGGATCCAACTCAGAAGCAAGAAACTTAAGTATATTTACATGTCGCTGAAGTAACGGGCTCGTTTTGGAAACCACATAGGCCCCTGTTAGTACAGTAACTGTTGACAGAAGTGGTGTGGGGTGCCATGAGCCCGATTGCAGCTGCAACCCTTAAAGCTACGCCACTGTGTTAGGGCTTTTCTAGCATCACGGATCTCTCCTGAATCATTCATACACACTACACTGTGTGCCGCCATTTGATGCATCAGCACATCACTGTTCTATGGAGGTATTCTCCCTAGAAAGTTCATCTGGGTTATGCCTGGCCTGTAACATTGCTGTGTGCGTGAGAGGTTAATCTAAAAAAGGATGGATATCCCAGGTGACACGTGCAGATGACTGTACTCTGTATAGAGTCATAAGTCATAATTTCTTAACGCATTTCAGGTGCCCCATGGACTCTGCACTCATGAATAATTTGGTAGTACAGCTAAGGAGGGTGTGCAGCTCCCTTATATAGTCCTGGAGGGGGTGCTGTGCCTGTACTACTCATGCTGGTTGGTATCTTTCTAACCTGTTCCACTTCTATGCCATCTGCTGCATCTTCTCTGCCATCCTACTGTTAACATGTTGGTAATGAACTGAATGATAGATAATTGATGAGTATTAAAGTAAAGTACAGAAAAAAAGAGCAAAAGTCATATTAATACTGGCCTCAACATGTCTCTAGGGAACGAAACGTTTCTTAGGCTGGATTCACACGAGCATGTTCGGTCCGTAAAGGACAACGTATTTTGGCCGCAAGTCCCGGACCGAACACACTGCAGGGAGCCGGGCTCCTAGCATCATAGTTATGTACTACGCTAGGAGTCCCTGCCTCGCTGCGGGACAACTGTCCCGTACTGTAATCATGTTTTCAGTACGGGACAGTAGTTCCACGGAGAGGCAGGGACTCCTAGCGTCATACATAACTATCATCCTAGGAGCCCGGCTCCCTGCAGTGTGTTCGGTCCGGGATTTGCGGCCTAAATATGTTCCGTCCTTTACGGACGTAACATGCTTGTGTGAATCCAGCCTCAGTCACGTAATTGTTCCTACAAACCAAGTTGTCAGATCTTTTGAGGGTCTGCTTTTATGTAACTCGGGGTTGTGATGTGTTACATAACGACAGCAGAGAAAGCGCTGCTTGCAGTTAATAATTTATTATATTAAATCTTGTGATGTGTTATAGTTGTGACAACAGTGCACACAGTTTTTTGGCGCTGATTTTAATGCGGAAAATGCGTTGGAATCTGTGCCAAAAAACGTCTGAATCCTCCTCCCATTGATTTCAATGGGAGTTGGAGCTATTTTTTTTTCCCCATGAGGCAGGAAAAGCAGCAAGAAAGTGCAGACAGGTCAAAAGATTTTTTCCTGCCTGCAAAATACATTCCCCCTCCCCCCTTTTTTTTTTTTTCTTTTTGTGATGTAAGGGATATGCAATACTATATCAGTTTGAAGACATTTCTCAGTGATTCTTCCTATTACACAGCCGGTGGCTTAAACAGGCTCTGCCACCAGTTTATAACTTCCCGATCTCCTACCTAATCTAATAGGCACTTTGATGTAGATGACTGTTTTTTTTTTTTTGTTTTTTTTTCTAAACGTTTTATTATTGACCACGTTTTTTTTTGGTTTTTTTTCGATGTATGCATATTTTTTCAAAATGCCTAACTGGGCGTTTTTTTTCTATTCACCAAGTGGACGTTGTATAGAAAAGTGTATGATGCTGACCAATCGGCGTCGTATACAGTGAAGGAAATAAGTATTTGATCCCTTGCTGATTTTGTAAGTTTGCCCACTGTCAAAGTCATGAACAGTCTAGAATTTTTAGGCTAGGTTAATCTTACCAGTGAGAGATAGATTATATATATATATATATAAAAAAAAAAAGGAAAATCACATAGTCAAAATTATATATATTTATTTGCATTGTGCACAGAGAAATAAGTATTTGATCCCCTACCAACCATTAAGAGTTCAGCCTCCTCCAGACCAGTTACACGCTCCAAATCAACTTGGTGCCTGCATGCAAAATCTCACCTCGTGGGGTATCCTTGATCATGAGGAAGGTGAGAGCTCAGCCGAAAACTACACGGGAGGAACTTGTTAATGATCTCAAGGCAGCTGGGACCAGAGTCACCAAGAAAACCATTGGTAACACATTACACCGTAATGGATTAAAATCCTGCAGTGCCCGCAAGGTCCCCCTGCTCAAGAAGGCACATGTACAGGCCAGTCTGAAGTTTGCAAATGAACATCTGGATGATTCTGAGAGTGATTGGGAGAAGGTGCTGTGGTCAGATGAGACTAAAATTGAGCTCTTTGGCATTAACTCAACTCGCCGTGTTTGGAGGAAGAGAAATGCTGCCTATGACCGAAAAAACACCGTCCCCACTGTCAAGCATGGAGGTGGAAACATTATGTTTTGGGGGTGTTTCTCTGCTAAGGGCACAGGACTACTTCACCGCATCAATGGGAGAATGGATGGAGCCATGTACCGTCAAATCCTGAGTGACAACCTCCTTCCCTCCACCAGGACATTAAAAATGGCTCGTGGCTGGGTCTTCCAGCACTACAATGACCTGAAACATACAGCCAAGGCAACAAAGGAGTGGCTCCAGACCATAATCCCATCGCAAACTTATGGAGGGAGCTGAAGATCCGAGCTGCCAAGCGACAGCCTCAAAATCTTAATGATTTACAGATGATCTGCAAAGAGGAGTGGGCCAAAATTCCATCTAACGTGTGCAAACCTCATCATCAACTAACTACAAAAAATGTCTGACTGCTGTGCTTGCCAACAAGGGTTTTGCCACCAAGTATTAAGTCTTGTTTGCCAAAGGGATCAAATACTTATTTCTCTGTGCACAGTGCAAATAAATATATAGAATTTTGACAATGTGATTTTCAGTTTTTTTTTTTTTTTTATATAATCTAACTTAGCCTAAAAATTCTAGACTGTTCATGTCTTTGACAGTGGGAAAACTTACAAAATCAGCAAGGGATCAAATACTTATTTCCTTCACTGTACTTCTCTTCATTCCAGCCCAGCTTGATTCACAGCACAGCGTGATCTCACAAGATGATGCTGTGACGTGACTTCCTCCCGCATGTCCTTCACCGGAGCAACGGAAGACCGAACAGACATCGCCTCCAGCCGCTGAAGATTCGGATAAACGTCCTGGCACAGCTGGAGGTGATGTCTGTTCAGTCTTCCGTTGCTCCAGTGAAGGACCTGCGGGAGGAAGTCGCATGATCTCGTGAGATATCGCTGTGCTGTGAATCAAGCTTGGCTGGAATGAAGAGAAGTGTATGACGCTGATTGGTCAGCATCATACACTTTTCTATACTTTTCTGGTGAATAGAAAAAAAACACCCAGTTAAGCATTTAGAAAAAATTTGCATACGTCGAGAAATGTTCATAAGGCTACGTTCACATCTGCGCTAGGGCTCCGATCCGATGTTCCATCTGACCTTTCCGTCGGAACAGAGCCCTGACAGACACAAACGGAAACCATAGGTTTTTTGTTTCCATCTCCATTGGTTACAATGGTGACGGATCCGGTGCCAATGGTTTCCATTTGTCTCTGTTGTGCAAGGGCTCCATTGACTACGCTATTCCGTCAAAAATACGGAACCCTTGCACAACGGAGACAAACTGAAACCAATGGCACCGGATTCGTCACCATTGAAATCAATGGTGATGGAAACGGAAACCTATGGTCTCCGTTTGTGTCGGTCAGGGCTCCGCTCTGACGGAAAGTCGGAGCGGAGCCCTAGTGCAGATGTGAACGAAGCCTAACTTGCTCAATAATTTTTCAAAAACAAAACAGTAGTTATCTACATCAAAGCGCCTATTAGATTAGGAAGGAGGTAGGGAAGTTCTAATCTGGTGACAGAGCCTCTTTAAGAAGGCCTCTGGTGGGTACCACTCTTCTCATGATTTTGGCAAATTACGTTTATTAATTGTGTAATGAAACTATATGCAGTTTTCAAGATCTTCCTTCATTATGTATATCCAGAGGATTAATTTTTGTTGATTTCATGATCACGCAGGTACATGGCTTGTTGCAAGAGAGGGCATACATTGTAGAATACATTGTACTGTAGGGGTGTGTTTACACAGGTCGGATACGCTGCAAAAAAGTCCACCGCATATACGACCCAGAACCCATAGCGAAATCAGGTTGAATATTTGCACCAAATAGTGGTTTAATGTGGTGTGGATATTCAGCCGGATTGACCGCTGCAGAAATCAGCTGACTGAAAAAAGGCCTATACTCACCTCTCCCGGTGCTCCCAATGCCTCCCTGGTCTTCTGGCTGGTCTCTGTTCAGCTGACCTCCAGTGATGACGTTTGGTGACCTGTGATTGGCTGCAGGGGTCATGTGATGAAACTTCATCCCAGGAGGCCATGTTGATATAGTAGTACCAGGAGAGTAGTAGTGTTTTTTGTTTTTGTTTCTGTCAAACTTTGGCAGTTTAATTTTTTTGGGGGAACCTGTGGAATTTTCTGCAACTACACTGCGTGTTCACAGCAATTTTCGCCATAATTGGCATTTTTTGCAAAATTTGTCTTTTCTATTGAAGTCATTGATTAAATTCTGCAACATCAATTGACATGATGCAAATTTATAATTCGCCCCACAGGTCAATTTATGCACGTTTTCGGTGTTGAATTTTTCCACTCATCCACTTTGCTGCTACTGGAAACGCTGCGGAATTTCCGCTCAAAAAATCGGGTCAGAATTATACGTATACGCCAAGTGTGGACATACCCTAATGCCTTATTATTGTAGCTTTTGCATGCATTTTTTTTTAAGCCAAAACCAGAATTGGATCCAGGAGAGGAGAACTTTTGCCTTTGGTTGCAGTTACACTCAGCAGATTTTGTTGCAGAAATTTCTGCGACTTAAAATCTGTTCCGTTCATCTGAATGTCTTTGTTTCTCCAGTAGGTGCATGCATTTTTGCATGTTCCATTTGGATGGATGGTACTGATTTTTCAGTCACAGAAATTTCTGCAACAAAATCTGCTGGGTGTGACTGCACCCAAAGGCAAAGGTTTCCTCTCCTGGATCCAATTCTGGTTTTGACTTAAAAAAAAAAAAAAGTCTACCCTTAGGCCTCCTGTACACAAGATAGAAATTCTGCAGCGTTTTCTCAAGATAAATTGACATGCTGCAGATTACTGAGTCTGCTCCATACTCAGCGGGTGTTGGCTGCATGTTACAGACGGCACCTCACTGTAACGGCCGGGATCAAAGATATCTCCGATACTAGCCGTTCATCCACATAGGTGCCACGGTCAATAGTGACCATATCTCACCTGTTAGGGCTTATTCAGACGAACGTTATATACGTTCGTGCAACGCGCGTAATTTTCACGCGTCTCGCACGGACCTATATAAGTCTATGAGGCCATGCAGACAAGTCCGTGATTTTTGCGCAACGTGAGTCCGCTGTGTAAAACTCACGACATGTCCGTTCTTTGTGCGTATTTCGCGCATCATGCACCCATTGAAGTCAATAGGTGCGTGAAAATCACGCGCACCACAAGGAAGCACTTCCGTGGGACGCGCGTGATTCGTGCAACAGCTCTAAAACTATGAATGTAAACAGAAAAGCACCACGTGCTTTTCTGTTTACAAGCATCCAAACGGAGTGTATCCTCTGGTATCTTTCCCTCCGCTTTTAAACATGCCATTATAAACCCATTACTGAAAAAACCAACTCTTGACTCATCCAGCGCTGCTAACTACCGACCAGTCTCTAATCTGCCCTTCATCTCCAAACTCCTGGAACGCTTGGTCTACTCTCGCCTTATCCGCTATCTCTCTGCTAACTCCATTCTAGACCCCTTACAATCTGGTTTCCGCACTCTACACTCCACAGAAACTGCCCTTACTAAAGTCTCAAATGATCTCTTGGTGGCTAAATCGGACGGTAAATCCTCTCTCCTGATTCTTTTGGATCTCTCTGCAGCCTTTGACACTGTAGACCACAAACTCCTACTTAACATGCTCCACTCTATTGGCCTCAAGGACGCGGCTCTCTCTTGGTTTTCCTCCTATCTCTCTGACCGCTCGTTCAGTGTGTCATTTGCTGGTTCTACTTCTTCTCCTCTTCCCCTTGCTATCGGGGTTCCTCAGGGATCAGTCCTAGGTCCGCTGCTCTTTTCTCTCTACACAGCTCCTATTGGACAAACCATCAGCAGATTTGGCTTCCAGTACCATCTCTACGCTGATGACACCCAATTATATACCTCTTCCCGTGACATCACCCCTGCTCTAATACAGAACACCAGTGATTGTCTGTCTGCTGTCTCTAACATCATGTCCTCTCTCTATCTGAAACTGAATCTTTCCAAAACTGAGCTCCTTGTGTTCCCACCATCTACTAACCTCCCTAAACCTGATGTCTCCATCTCTGTGTGTGGCACTATCATCACTCCTAAGCAGCACGCCCGCTGTCTCGGGGTTATTTTTGACTCAGATCTTTCCTTTACTCCTCACATACAATCACTTTCACGCTCCTGTCATTTTCACCTCAAAAACATCTCCAGAATCCGCTCTTTTCTTACGGAGGAAACCGCCAAAACTCTCATTGTTGCTCTGATTCACTCTCGTCTTGACTACTGTAACTCATTACTAGTCGGTCTTCCCCTCACTAAACTCTCCCCTCTCCAATCTATCCTCAATGCAGCAGCCAGGCTCATCTTTATGACCAACCGCTACACCAACGCCTCTAATCTGTGCCAGTCACTGCACTGGTTGCCCATCCCCTTCCGAATAAAATTCAAACTTATTACTCTCACCCACAAAGCTTTCCACAGTGCTGCACCTCCTTACATCTCCTCCCTCATCTCTGTCTACCACCCTACTCGGGCTCTACGTTCTGCCAACGACCTTAGATTAAAATCCTCCATAATCCGTACCTCCCACTCCCGTCTCCAAGATTTCTCTCGTGCTGCACCCGTTCTTTGGAATGTGCTACCCCAGACAATCCGATTAATTCCCAATATCCACAGTTTTAAACGTGCCCTGAAAACACATCTATTTAGACAGGCCTATAACATTCCCTAATCTGACTCCTTTCCATGGCCCTCCTTTTAGATTAGTCATCAGAATAAAATCCCCTCCCACTCCTTCTCTTCATGTCCGTCATACACGGATACTGGCTGGTGACAGGCTCATGCAGCTTTATGTTACCACCGCATGTGTATAAAAATGGCCGGACCATTGTACAGAACAAACACTATTACACTTTGTGTCTCCCTTATGTCCTCATAGATTGTAAGCTCTTGCGAGCAGGGTTCTCACTCCCCAGGTTTGAATTGTAAATGAACTTTGTCACTATGTAATGTCTGATATTGTTTGTTTCATGTTCCCTCTAAATTGTAAAGTGCTGCGTAATATGTTGGCGCTATATAAATAAAGATTATTATTATTATTATTATTATTATTATTATAATGATGGCGGCTGCACGAAAACCACGCAGCCGCGCATCATACGAGGCTGACACACGGAGCTGTTAAGTACCTTTTGCGCGTGCAAAACACTGCATTTTTGTGTGAATCCGGCCTTAGAAAGAGGCCGACAGCCCCACCCCCGTGTGACACCATCATGGGTACCGATGGTTGTCATGGCAGAATGGGGGATTCAGTTAAAAGTATCATACACTGCATACTTGAACAAGCGATTGAAACAATTAAAAAAAAAAAAAGAAGAAAATAAGAGTTCGTTTTTTTTTTTTAAATTAAAATGTAAAAAAAAAACGTTTTCCCATATTTGGCCTTTTTTTTTTTTTTTTTCCACATAATTGGTACTGCCGTGTCTGTGAAAGTCTGAACTATACTAATATAACGTTGTATAATCCTTTAAAAAAAACAAAAGCTATATAATTGCTGTTTTTTGGTCACCATAGCTCCCCAAGAAATAGAATAAATGGATTTCCGCGAGGAAAATCTGCAGCAGATTACAGTACCAGCCATGTGGATAAGATTTCAACAAATCTCATCCACATGTTGCAGAATTTTTTTCACGTAGAAATTGACCATCGGTGCAGATTTTACTTGTGAAAATCCGCATGGAAAATCTGCAGCATTTCCGCTTTTGTGTGGACCCAACCTATGACAAGTGAGGCGCCTTTATTGGCAATGTCAAAAAGATTCAATTGGATAGCAAATTAAGTAAAGTAAATTTAAAGCGTGTCCTTGTAGCATACCCATAGGTTTCTACGGACCAAACCAATGCCTCTACTGTATGGTCTGCAATATGGAGTGAAGCAGCAGGGATAACTCCCGTACGTATTCGCCTCATCTGTGGGCTTGGAATATATTGAGTCTATCAACCAAAATGTTATAATTAAACTGAAAAAATTCCTTCCATTAATAATTGAAACTTGGAGGCGAGCGTCATGCTTCCCTACTAAACTTGTGAATTATATATATGAATGAAAGTGCAAAAAAGCTTTCACTAATTTAAATGGCCTCTTGCTGATCTTATGGCTTATTACTCTTTTAATTTAGCTTAACCCATGCCTTATACCCTGTCCACACAGCAGTTTACGTATACCAAGTTCTCTGTTAAAATCTGTAACCTTCAAGACATCTTGTTGTTCTGCAATTGGGCAAACGCCTTTTAAGCCATAATACACAGTTGTGTTTTACAGTTCTGTTGTATAAAGCCGTAATGGGTCGTAGCAGCCTATGGGGCCATAATGTACCTATGTACGGTTCCTTTTTCCGAAAAAAAAAAATGTAAATTCTCCATCGAATACTGAATTAGAGGTTATATGGTTTTGTACAGAGGCACCGTACAGCGGCACATGGAATGCCTACCGCTTATGCCGAAGAACCTGAGCACATCACGTTATTGACCTATTTTTAGTTTGTACATGGGGAAAGCTCCTGACGTATCTACTAAACGTGCCCAAGAAGTGTTCTTTTGGCCTCTGTTGAGCTGGTATATGTTGGTATACCTTTTTTCAGGGAATGGAATAACGTAGTAGACTAAACTATTCCATCCTAAGGGGACCCACAAAAAAATTAAACCACACAGTATATGTTATTTTTAATGTGGGAACCTATGAGTGTCAGATGCCACTGTATGACATCCATCACAAGTAATTAAACGAAGAGCATCAGTTAGAGCTTGAGGATTCCTGCCCTCGGGAGGCCCCTGACATAACTGTAAATGGTAAGTGAGTCTCCACTTAGAACATTGGTAACGCTCTGGCTGGGTTCCCCTCGGGACTGGAGGAGCCCATGATGTTAATGTCCATATATTAACAGTGACGTCAGGGGCTTTCATGGGTACAGCGTTTCCAGGTTTCCCCTCAAGTCTGACATCAGGTGGACAATTGGGAGGTCCCCATACACATTAGATTGTCAGCGGATCCACCCACATTAACCTGAGGTGTATTGGCAGCATTACCCCCGTACTCTCATCATCCTCATGAATAGACTGAATCTTTTCTCTGTTTATAGTCTTTGAAAATACAGGAGGTAGGGATGGGCAATTAAGTGGAAAAAAAAAACCAGAAACCAAAATTCATCGCAATTATTCGATGTCGTCTTGCGCATTTCGGCTACTTTAAAAACATTTTTTTACCGGTTTCAACTGTATCTGCATCCTCAGAATTCAGTGGCAGAGCAGGAGGACGTAAGGTCCCTACTTTTACCGTACACTATGTATTGCCGGACGTTCACGGCTTGACGCAGAGAGGCGCAAAACAGTGATGTCATCACGCCTGTCTGCGCTGAGCTACACAGACCGGAGAACGGGAGGGATCTCTTCCACTCATCGTTGAACTGGGGTTAGGTGAGTATGTATTTTATTGGGGCTGTATGGGGACATTGTCCCTGATATCCTTAGAAAGCTCTTTGGTCTTGCCCATGTTGTAGAGGTTAGAGTCAGACTGATTAATTGAGTCTGTGGACAGGAGTCTTTTTTACAGGTGACCATTTAAGACAGCTGTCTTTAATGCAGGCACCAAGTTGATTTGGAGCGTGTAACCGGTCTGGAGGAGGCTGAACTCTTAATGGTTGGTATGGGATCAAATACTTATTTCTCTGTGCACAACGCAAATAAATATATATAATTTTGACTATGTGATTTTCTTTTTTTTATATAATCTCTCTCTCACTGGTAAAATTAACCTAGCCTAAAAATTCTAGACTGTTCATGACTTTGACAGTGGGCAAACTTACAAAATCAGCAAGGGAGCAAATACTTATTTCCTTCACTGTATAGGGGCATTATACTGTGTCGAGGGCAGTTATAGGGACATTATACTGTGTGGGGAGCACTATGGGGGCAATATAGTCTGGGGGGCAGTAACAGGGGGTACATTATATACAGTAGCATACAGCAGGCTCCAGGGATAAATATGAATTCAATGGCGTAGCATGCAAACAGGGGGCGTGTTATACAAAAGGGGTGTGGCCTAAATAGTAAATTAATCGTTTGATTTAGGTCATAATTGCCCGACACTATCAGGAGGATTGCTGGGCTGGTGATGATCTGTACGATTATAGCCGGTGTTCTACGGTGTAGGTATTCTAGCACTTCTCGATGGTTATCAGATACTTGATAAGTGACACCTGACTGTAATTAAATTTTTTATCAGATAGTGATACAGAAATGGTATAGTTTTTCCCACCTCTTCTTATTTGCGGCTCTTGTTAAACAGTTTGGTAACACACAACTTATTTACACTGTAGTAAAGCTGGATATGCATCAGGGAGAAGTAAAGTGTAAGGGTATGTGCACACGATGAGAGGCTTTTACGTCTGATAAAACAGCTGCCTCGTTTCAGACATAAATGCTCCTCCTCGTATTATGCGAGGCGTCTTTGACGCCTGTAATCTTGAGCTGCTCTTCATTGACTTCAATGAAGAACGGCTCAAATTACGTTGCAAAGAAGTGCCCTGCACTTCTTTGCAGAGGCAGTCAATTTACACATCGTAGTTTGACAGCTGTCAAACGACGACGCGTAAATGACAGGTCGTCTGCACAGTACGTCGGCAAACCCATTCAAATGAATGGGCAGATGTTTGCCGACGTATTGTAGCCCTATTTTCAGACGTAAAACGAGGCATAATACGCCTCGTTTACGTCTGAAAATAGGTCGTTTGAACCCAGCCTAAAATTTGCAGAATCCAGCAGCCATAATCAAACATTTCAGGGACTGCGGTGAAGGTTCAGGGCTCCAGCTGTCCAGTCGTAATCTAGACGCTAAAATACTTCTGCCACATGGCTGTTTTTGGGTCAGTAATTCGCATGTGGAGTAAAGAATAGCGCCTACGCAGAGAAAACCTATAATGGAAAGATGTTCCCCTCTTCCATCTTTTATGCCCACTCCTGGTTTTAGCTTATAGATCCAGCCGTGTGAATGTGGCCTTACGCTTCAGACTGTTGTGGAGCATTGTGGTTGTGTTCCAAAAACAGTCAGCGCTAAAGGTCATGGTTAATCAAGGACTCAGGCAGTATGCCTATCTTCTTCCACCTTCATGATATTTTCTGAACCACTATCTGCTTCACTATAAATGTATGTTCACACAGGGCTTAGAAGTACATAGCGTATATGTCCTGGCGGCTGCAGGGAATTGCGGCCGAAAAACCTCACTAAGGCCGGGTTCCCACGGGTTGGATATGCTGCGTAAAAAATCACACAGCGTGCCCGGGAACTCGCAGGACATTCCATTCGAAAAAACGCACCACATTGTGGTGCGGTTTTTCGAACTGAATTTCCGCTGCAGAAGAAAGCCGTTCATACTAACCCCCTCTATCACATGGGATGAAACATCATCCCAGGAGGCCAGACTGTAGGACAGTGTGTATAATTATTATTAAAAAAAAATCTGCAGTTGCAATTTTTGCTGCGATTACGCTGCAAAAGTCGCAACACTTGGCTTTCTGTTGCGTGTTTTGCATCCCTATTGAATTCTATGGGGAAAACCCGCAACAGAAAATATACAAAAACGCAGCATAAATCGACATGCTGCGAAATTAAATTAAAAACGTTTACCCTACATTTTTTTCCTGCTGCGTGGGCAGGAGATTTTTTAAATCTCATCCACTTTGCTGCTATTGTAAATTCTGTGGAATTTCCGCACACAATTGCTTTGTGGAAATTCTGCAGCGTTTACGCTACGTGGGAACCCAGCCTAAGGGTGTGTTCACACAGCGTGTATACACCCCCAGAAAAGTCTGCATTGTATATCACGCTTGCTACTCGGGCAAATCTTTAATTTGGTGCATATATTTGTCTGGATTTTTTTGCTGCGGAAAACTACCACCAGAAAAAAAAGGCCTATAATCACCTCTCCGGGCTTTGCAATAGGAACTCGTCCCTGCTCTTCTGAATGCTCTGTGTTCAGACGGCCTCCTGTGATGACGTTTGGCCACGTGATTGCTGTTAGTATAGGCTTTATTTTTTTTAACCTGCGGAATTGGCGGCGAACAGGCAAGGTACTCCCAGAAAATTCCACAAACAATGGGATTTATTGTGGAATTTGACTTGGGCATGATTCACACGAACGTGTTAAACGTCCGTGGGACGGCCGTTGAAACAGCGGCCGTCCCACGGACCTATGTTATTCAATGTGGCCGTTCACACAGCCGTTTCAACGGACCGTGTGAGGGGTCCGTGGGAAAATAGGACATGTCCTATCTTTTCACGGATCACTCATCCCACCATAGACTCTCTACTATTGGGGATGCGTGATATCACATCCGCAGAGCTGAGCACGGATGCACCTGGGACGTGAAAAACTGCAGTTTTTCACGTCCGAGATTCTCAGCGCTCGTGTGAATCAGGCCTAAATGAGGACGTTTTACAACAAATGCACAGCGAATTTGCAGCATAAATTGACATGCTGCGTATTTCTTTTTTTTTTTATAATTGTATGTTTTTATTTTCATTTATCATAACATAAAAATACAAAAGCGCAGTAAATTCAGACGAGTAGATACATCATGTTCAAGCAAAAGAAAAACATTTTGCATAGTATATTGATCATGTTTACAGAAGTCAACACCTTATTACCACAGTATAGCATATGGATTCCATGTGTGGATTATCCATTATCCATTTATATATCAGAAAAACATCAATGAGGTTATTGTCCGCTCTGAATATGTAATAAGGAATGTGAAGCTTTAACTTTTACTTCAATTCACATCTGTATCCATCGCCTACATAAGGTAAAGATTGATTCCAACAATACTAACATGACAATCGACAGACACACTAGGGTAGGGAAGGGATAAGGTAAAGATGTAGCTTAGGAGATATCTTATTCTCTATATTAAACCTGGATGTACTTTAAGAACAATGGTCCCTCTCATGGCGGTCTTATGCTGCGTATTTCTAATTCGCACCGCAGGTAAATTTATACCAGTATCATGTGTGTTATTTTTCCAAATCGTGTGGATGAGATATATTTATATTTATATATATATATATATATCTCAACGCAGAAATAAACGCAGCACTCCAGGAGTAGTTGAAAAGCGAATTGTGGTTTATTTAACCCATGTAGAAATTGATACATTTCAGCCCTCTCAGCAGGACCTTTCTCAACTACTCCAGGAGTGCTGCGTTTATTTCTTCGTTGCTGTATCTAAAAGGACCGTGTGGATGACGGTCATGGACGCATGGCATCTCTCTACTGTGCATCTTTGAAGTGCTGCTGTTTTCTACCATATATATATGTGTGTATAATATTTTTTTTTAAATCTCATCAATTTTGCGGCTACCGTTTTATGCTGCGTATTTTCCACCCGAAAATCTGCAGCACATACGCGAAGTGTGAACATGCCCTAAGGCTATATTCACACAACAGTGAAAAAGAAAAGTCCATTAAAAACTGATCAACTCGTGTGAATAAGGCCTAATTCTTATTTTTGGGAAGCCACTGAATTTGTAATCTGATCGCATCATTGATCCCATAGATCCATCTAGTCTGCTCTATGGATTCATGCTTGTGCTTTTGCAGTAAGTAACATATACCCAGGGTAAGTTGCGGGGTTCCCAGGCCATTGCTGTCCACAAAATGCTTATTCTTTTTTTGATTGACTTGTCTTTTACTCATAATACGATTTAAATATATAGTAACTTGCAAAAAGAAATATTTTAATACAATATCTTTGACCTGACTCTCTCTCCTTCTTTTTTTTTTTTTTTTTTTTTAATGCCCTTTTTCCATAATTTGCGGGTTTTTTGGTGCGTTTTTTTCTTTTTTCGGATTGATTAGTAAATTTGGCACTTTCATTGCCCCATGGGTAGTGGGTGAAATACATATTACTGTATATTCTGATATATCTATCGCCAACAATTGTAGGACTCGTTTTTGCTGAAAATTAGGGTATGTGCACTTTCAAAGTCAAAAACGTCTGAAAATACGGAGCACCAGGCGTTTTTTAATCAAACTCGCGTTTTTCACGGCCCTTTTTGGAGCTGTTTTTCAATAGTCAATAAAAAATTGCTCCAAAAACGTCCCAAGAAGTGACATGCACTTCTTTTTCGTGCGTCCTTTTTGCGTGCCGTTTTTTGAAAACGAGGCGTAATATATCGCCCCGTCGGAAGAAAGCCCCGTATTTACCATTGAAATCAATGGGCAGATGTTTGGTGGCGTTCTGCTTCCGTTTTTTCCAGGCGTTTTTTGAGGTGTAAGCACCCCAAAATACGCCTGAAAACACTCCTTGTGAACATGCCCTTAGTGTGAGGTATTTGTGCATGTATAGTATATGTTATATACACACTGTATCCTGAGATGAATGCAGAGAAATTGTACATTGCAGGAATTTAGATACTATATAAAATTTAAGCAGCCCCCTCCTCACACTCACGCACTTGGGAATGCGACTTGATATTCTGGAATGCAGCTTAGGCAAGTGCATTCCAACAGATGGAACAAAAGAATTACGGCTCAAACTTGCTACCTCCGATTGAATGTTCTTCCCATGCTTTTCAGAAAAGTAGGATTTAAGAGAGATGTATTGTATGTAACTTTCAGCTATCACAAATAGGAATTCATCTACATTTTGTCTTGAGTTTCTGGAAATTATATATATATATATATATACAGTGAAGGAAATAAGTATTTGATCCCTTGCTGATTTTGTACGTTTGCCCACTGTCAAAGACATGAACAGTCTAGAATTTTTAGGCTAGGTTAATATTACCAGTGAGAGATAGATTATATTTTTAAAAAAAACTGAAAATCACATTGTCAAAATTATATATATTTATTTGCATTTTGCACAGAGAAATAAGTATTTGATCCCTTTGGCAAACAAGACTTAATACTTGGTGGCAAAAACCTTGTTGGCAAGCACAGCAGTCAGACGTTTTTTGTAGTTGATGATGAGGTTTGCACACATGTTAGATGGAATTTTGGCCCACTCCTCTTTGCAGATCATCTGTAAATCATTAAGATTTCGAGGCTGTCTCTTGGCAACTCGGATCTTCAGCTCCCTCCATAAGTTTTCGATGGGATTAAGGTCTGGAGACTGGCTAGGCCACTCCATGACCTTAATGTGCTTCTTTTTGAGCCACTCCTTTGTTGCCTTGGCTGTATGTATTGGGTCATTGTCATGCTGGAAGACCCAGCCACGAGCCATTTTTAATGTCCTGGTGGAGGGAAGGAGGTTGTCACTCAGGATTTGACGGTACATGGCTCCATCCATTCTCCCATTGATGCGGTGAAGTAGTCCTGTGCCCTTAGCAGAGAAACACCCCCAAAACATAATGTTTCCACCTCCATGCTTGACAGTGGGGACGGTGTTCTTTGGGTCATAGGCAGCATTTCTCTTCCTCCAAACACGGCGAGTTGAGTTAATGCCAAAGAGCTCAATTTTAGTCTCATCTGACCACAGCACCTTCTCCCAATCACTCTCAGAATCATCCAGATGTTCATTTGCAAACTTCAGATGGGCCTGTACATGTGCCTTCTTCAGCAGGGGGACCTTGCGGGCACAGCAGGATTTTAATCCATTACGGCGTAATGTGTTACCAATAGTTTTCTTGGTGACTGTGGTCCCAACTGCCTTGAGATCATTAACAAGTTCCCCCCGTGTAGTTTTCGGCTGAGCTCTCACCTTCCTCAGGATCAAGGATACCCCACGAGGTGAGATTTTGCATGGAGCCCCAGATCGATGTCGATTGACAGTCATTTTGTAGGTCTTCCATTTTCTTACTATTGCACCAACAGTTGTCTCCTTCTCACCCAGCGTCTTACTTATGGTTTTGTAGCCCATTCCAGCCTTGTGCAGGTCTATGATCTTGTCCCTGACATCCTTAGAAAGCTCTTTGGTCTTGCCCATGTTGTAGAGGTTAGAGTCAGACTGGTTAATTGAGTCTGTGGACAGGAGTCTTTTATACAGGTGACCATTTAAGACAGCTGTCTTTAATGCAGGCACCAAGTTGATTTGGAGCGTGTAACTGGTCTGGAGGAGGCTGAACTCTTAATGGTTGGTAGGGGATCAAATACTTATTTCTCTGTGCAAAATGCAAATAAATATATATAATTTTGACTATGTGATTTTCTGTTTTTTTTTTAAATATAATCTATCTCTCACTGGTAAAATTAACCTAGCCTAAAAATTCTAGACTGTTCATGTCTTTGACAGTGGGCAAACTTACAAAATCAGCAAGGGATCAAATACTTATTTCCTTCACTGTATATATTGTACATCCTATCCTTGCACTTATGTTAGTGATAAAAAAAATAAAATGTGACCACCCAGATATTGTGCTTAAAGGTGGTTTTACACAGGCAGGTGTCGCCCGTGTTTACCACCTTTTAACCCTTTCAGGACCAGACTAATTTTCCTTTTTGATGCCTCCTTTTTTTTTTTTGGAAAAAAAAACTGCAGTTCTGCCATTTTCTTATGGGTTTTGTTTTTACAGTGTTCCCTGTACGGTGAAAATGACATGTTCTCTTTATTCTGCGGGTCAGTACGATCATGGTGATAGCAAATTTATATAGTTATTTTTATATATTTTAGTACAATTTCAACGTTTGAAAGAAATAAAAATTATTTTGCAGCGCCATATTGTGACCCACTTATAACTTTTTTATGCTTCTGTGTACAGAGCTGTGTAAGGCGTCTTTTTGTACGTGGAAAGATGTAGTTTTTATTAATAGCATTTGGGGAAATGTCAGGCATTTCGATCACTTTTTATTCAATTTTTGTGGGAGTTGAAGAGGCAAAAAAACAGAGACTTGACCTTTTTCCCGCTACGGCGGTCACCATATTGGATACACTTTTTAAAGTTCGGACATTTTCGGACGCGGGGATACATGATGTGTTAATTTTTACATGTGATCTAGGGGGAGGGGGTAATTTAAATTTAATTTAAATTTTTTTTAAAAGCTTTTTTTTATCTTTTATTTAGCCCCCCTAGGGGGCTTAAACCTGCAATCATTAGATAGCATAGACTGCAATATCACAATATTGCAGCCTGTGTCAAAATTGGTGCATTGCTATACAGACCTGCCACAAGCAGGTCTCCATAGCAATCTTCCTCTACAAGGGCTGAGAGCGTTCACAAGGCTCCCAGCTGCTAGAGGAGTACACCGGCGTCCGTGATCTCGCCACGTGGGATCCGGTGACCAACCCTGAAGTAAAAGAGGCCTTAGAACCCCTCAGATACCGGTGGTCACATCTGACACAGGAATCTGAGGGGTTAAATGCTTGCGATCAGAAATTTTTGATCGCAAGCATTGCCGATGAGTCCCTGCTGTGCAACACAGCAGAGACCCCGCGGCTATGCCACCCTGCCTGTGAGCGGGCGCTATATTTAAATACTTTTTCGCAATGTCAATTTACATATTTGCAGTCGTGAAAGGGTTAAATCAAGTGCTGATCTACAATATAGCTCGTTTGCTCTCTTAAAACAGAGGAATGATCGTTTCGTTTGGGGACGAACGATCGTTACTACGATCATTCATCCCCATACATTTCCATCATGTCGGCAGCACTTCTCCCTGTTTACACACGGAGATGTGCTGCTGAAAAGCAATCATTTTTTTGGCCATATAAAAGATGCGATCAGCTGTTGAACGAGCATTCGAATAAATACTTAAACTGGCCTTTTTTTTTTCTTGCATAGTGCACTAGTTATTCGGTTAGAAAAGAAAAAAAAATAGTCTGCAAAACTTTTAGAAATGTCCAACAATATTGTAAAGTTGGCCTGCTGTAAGACTTGCCCTAAAGGCCCTTGTAAACGGGTCAATGATTGGGTCAACAAGCGCTCGTACCAACGCTTGTTCCCGATCATTGCCATGTGTAGGCATGGCAGCAAACAGCCGACAAACTAACTAATGTTAGTTTGTCAACTGATTGGATTGTTTCTGCGGCCCAAAAAAAAAAAAGTGGCTTGCCGACAGCACATCTCCCTTTTGTAAATAGGGATTGTGCTGACCGCAAGACAAATTAACGTTCATTCGTCCCCATATATTCCGATCGTTGTTCCGTTTTATCCGATCATTTTAAATGGAGCAAACGAGTGCCGATCAACATGCTGTATTGTCGATCAGCGCTCATTTAATCCACCTTAAAGGTGTTTTCCCATAATCATTATTTATCACCTATCCACAGGATCGGTGATAAACATCTGATTAGTGGGGGTCCAACCGCTGGGACCCCTCATCGATCACAAGACTGGGATTACCCTGCTATCTGGAGCCCCATAGGAATGGAGCGGTACTGCACGTGCTCGACCTCCACGCCATTCATTTCTATGGGGCTGCCGAGCGTTAACTAAGGCAGCCCCATTGAAATGAATGGAGCAGTGGCTGAAAATGTGCACTACCGCTCCATTCCTATGGGGCTCCCAGGAACGGCAAGGTAAACTCATTCTAGTGATCAGTGGGGGTCCCAGCGGGTCCGATCCTGTGGATAGGGGATAAATAATGATTATGGGAAAACCCCTTTAATGCCTGCCCCTTATTAACCTGGTCACACCTAGAAAACCTCTCCTGGACATCAGCTCAAGACAGTACTGATCACAATGCTACTCTGGAATTGTGAAATATTCATCTTGTCATTTGATATGTAATGCTTTCTACTCCTCTAATCGGAACTTGCATGTGAGCTGCCAGTCAGCAGCTGTTTGCATGGAATTTTTTTTATTTCCCTGTGCCAACCTCTACTGTCTGATATGATCACTGGAGAATCCGCTAGTAGAAGAGCTCTATAATTGATCATTTCCATCCGGACCAATGTATGGACAGCTTGTGAGTGACTGGAGTGTCGGGGGCCACACATAAGTGGATCACGAGCCACCATCGTAGTATAGTGCTGTTCTTTAGTTCAGATTTTTTCCTTTTATTTATTTCTGTCTCCATTGGGGCTCACCATCTAAATTCCCTATCTGTATATTTTTGGGGTGTGGGAGGAAACTGGAGTACCCGGAGGATACCCACGCAAACACTGGGAGAACATACAAACTCTATAAAGATGTTATCCTTGGTCAGATTGAATACAAGACCCCAGTCCTGCATGATAACACCGCTAACCACTGAGCCACCATAGTTACTTCTCTACATTATTATATCTGCCAGTTTTATACTGTCCCAGCCTAACAAATCTGTCACAAACTCTGCTCTTTTTTTGTTTTTTACTTTGAGGCTTGGGTGTGGAGAAATTAAGAGTTATCCATCCAGAACAACCCTTCTCCATATGACCTGATGGGGAATCTGTAGGTTATATATTTGGATGCCCCCTCTATTAGCCGTAGAGCAGAGGGCTTATAAGCGTCATAAAGAGACACTGCCCAGAGCATTTCTCTCCGGAGGGCTCGACCTGACCATATATTATATAAGAAACGCACATGCTACATCCCCTAGCCCTTTGACCAACCCCCCACCAACAGTAAATACAACACACATCATCTTTGGCAAAAAACGTTGGCTATTTTATTCCAACAATGTACAGTGATAAGGGGAGGCCGACCAACCACGACACCACTCTCTATGAGCTGGGTCACGCCTGCCCCTAGCCCTCCTACCGTAAGACAGACCGCCGGCCTGCACTCGGTCGGTCCTCTGGGCAGCTGCCAGACAACCCAGCTGACCTTTATAGCTACCCGGGCCATAGTCTAAACCTGGAAACGTGCCTTACAGCTCATGTTCCCCCACTAGCAATGTCGCCCTGACGTATGGCTTGTGGATTGCTCGCTGTGGCCAACCAAATCAATCCGCCCTTCTCAAAGCGTAGTGTCGTGATCTGGCTTACAACGTATTGCAACAATTAAACTAACGTTTCAACAGGGAGGGAGGGTGAGTATCCTTGCTCTCCAATAAAGAACTGGCCACTGCTTATCTTCCACCCAATTTACCTGACTGACCTATCGTTCGGCGGGCTTTTCCAGCCGAAACTGCCCCTTTTTCACCCCAGGTGGGCTATCTACCCAGCCCACCTCAACCATGCCTGCACTGCAAGCCATGCGGCGCAGCCATTTTTCCCTTAATGATATCTAAGGGACATGCATGGCGTCCCTTATGCCTCCTTGCTTGGACTTGGCCCGAGCTTGTCGTTCTTTGTCACCCATCATAGTCTTTGTGCCATGCACTGCTTGGTCATCTAATGAAAGAAAATCACAATGTCCCAGAATGCAGTGCAGCACAGAACATTACATAGGCGCCTGGCTAAGCTGTTACTTGTGCGTGTTTGTGCGTGTGTGTGTGTATGTATATATTATTGGAAGTATGCTGTTCGTGCACGCATGCATACTTTGGGGCTACATAGATATCAGATATTCTGGATATTTCTTTTTTCAGAATTTTGGAGCTGTGAGAGCTCCAAAATTCTCATTCGAGTTTAATTCCTATTGCAAGTGTGATCACCGAGAATTATAGATCCATAAAACACTGCATCACAATGATAGCCAGGGGCGTTGCTAGGGTCTTAAAAGATCAGGGGCACGAGCCCCGAGACATAATTTTACACCCCACCTGCACGAAAAATTATATATATATATATATATATATTTTTTTTACATACATATCAGAGATAGCATATCTATAAGACTAAGGCTCCTATCACTACACCGCTGGATAGAATTTGATGCATTGTCTCAGCAGACAGTATCACACATGATAGGCTTAGATATATGGCCCCAGCAGACCGTATTACACACGATCGACTTAGGGCTTATTCAGGTGGGCGTGAATCTCGTTCGTGGGCTGTGCGTTGAAATAACGTACAGCACACGGACCCCATTTCAATGGGGCTATTCACACTTGCGTGAATTTTCATGCAGTGAGTGTCTGTTGCGTGAAACTCACTGCATGTCCTATATTAGTGCCACTGTTGTTGGCCTTTCCCAGCCTAATAATACCAGCCCACGGCCGTCCCAGTGCCCGACCTTCGCTACAGATGGTCAGGTACTGGATTGTACCCGGCTCTTCCCGATACTCTGGTGGCGGTTGGTACCAGGGTAATAATGGGGGTTAGTGTTAGCGTCTGCCTCGGCTAACACGAACCCCAGCCTTAGTAATGGACGCTGTCAATCAGCCAGCGACCATTATTAAAGCAGTAGTAATAAGGTTTAAAAGAAAATAGACAGAGATAAAATATTTTATTAAAATAAAAACCCCCACACAACCCTCATTAACCACTTTATTGAAAATATAAAAAGCCATCATCGAAGTAGTCCTCGAATCCGACTTAGTCCAACGACCAAACCTGTAAAAAACACAAAAAAATCCCCATGAGTAACTGTAATGTCCGTGGCTGCGGGCTGTCCGCTCCAGCCTCCCGCTGACCGCCGCAGCCACGAGTCGGCAAGCGCTGGCCCCAGCCTCCTCCCGAGACGCCAGCGCTTGCATCCACTCACCTCCGCCGAAGCCCGCAGGGTGCGCGTGCACGCTCGTCCCTGCTCTTAAAGGGGCAGCGCGCGCACCGGACATCTTGAACGACCTTTGACCCGTGAGTACCCTGGGCTATAAGAGGGGTTCAGCCCCCTAGTTCGATGCCTGAGCATTGTTAGTTTTCCCAGTCTGTCTTGCAAATGGTCCCTTAGTGTTTCCCGTTCCTGTTGTTACCCGTACCTTGCTCCCCGTTCCTGTTTCCCGTGCTTTGCCCTAGTATCTAGTCGTGCCACGTCCTGTGTCATCTGCCATGTCCAGAGGAATCTGCCACGTCCAGAGGAATCTGCCACGTCCTGTGACATCTGCAACGTCTGGAGGAATCCGCCACGTCTGGAGGAATCCGCCACGTCCTGTATCATCTGCCACGTCCAGAGGAATCTGCGACGTCCGGAGGAATCCGCCACGTCTGGCGCAACTTGCGGCTCCTTTGTCATCCGCCACGTTTGGCGCCATCTGCTGCACCCATCTCATCTGTGCCAGAGCTGAGGCTACCATCTGGACTATTCAGGTACCCTTGTGCGGGACATTGTATTTCTGGGGTGTCCTGTTGTTTGGCCAGCTGCCTCCCCGCTGCGGCGGTACGGCCTAGTTGGTCCACTAACCCGCTCTGTGACAGTACGCTCAGGCCATGGACCCCGCTGGTCAACCTGAGACGTTGATTACACAAGCCATGCTGGCTGAGATGGAGGATCTCCAGTCACGACAAGACCAGCTCCTCCTGTCGGTGAACGCCATAGCCCATCGGCTGCTTGCTTCAACCACAGTCATCACCGCACCCGTTCCTGCGGTTCCGCCTGCTACACTTCCTGTCTGTACCGGTACCAACCCCCTGTGTCTCTTGCCGCTACCTCCACGCTATGACGGAGATCCGAGGTCCTGCAGGGGATTTTTGAATCAGTGCCTGATCCATTTCAGACTACATGCCAGGTCCTTCTGTTCAGATGACGTCAGGATCGCCTTCATCATCTCTCTCCTTACCGGCAAAGCCCTGGCATGGGCCAATCCTCTGTGGGAACATCAGGGACCAGAGACCCGGGACTTGCAGTGCTTCTTACAGACCTTCCGCTCGATCTTTGAGGAACCTGGGAGGGTTTCTTCGGCTGCTGCATCCTTGCTGACCCTACACCAGGGAGACCTCTCCGTGGGCGAGTATGCCATTCAGTTCCGTATCCTGGCTGCTGAATTGACCTGGAACAACGAGGCTTTGGTGGCTACATTCTGGCAGGGACTGTCTTCAGGGATCAAGGACGAGCTGGCTGCTCGCGATCTGCCATCTACCCTGGACGATCTTATCCTACTCTCCTCCTGTGTCGACATGAGGATCCGGGAACGTTCCCAAGAGGTTCTCCGGGGGAGAGAACTTCCCAGGCTGGATTCTGCTGTCCTGCAATCCTCCTCAGTCGTCCCACCAGAGGACCCGATTCAGAGTAATTATGTTAAATTGTCTACCCAGGAGAAACAACGCAGACGCACTTCTGGACTTTGTTTGTATTGTGGCCTTGGAGGCCATATTGTGCGTCTGTGCCCCCAGAGGCCGGAGAGACCCCATTGCCTAGGATTGGTTTGAGAGACAACCCTAGGTGGAACGGAATCTAACAGAGGATTCGCTTCCAAATTGACTATTCCTGTGACCCTGGTATCCGCTGCCTATCTTGACTCTGGCTTTGCTGCAAATTTCATCCAGAAAGAGCTTGTGGATCATCTTCAGCTGCCCACAGTTCCCCTGGAGACATCTTTGGCTGTTGCCTCAGTTAATGGACTGCCTCTGCCTGATCCCATTATCTCTAAAACCAAGCCGTTGAAGCTCCAGGTTGGAGTACTTCATTCTGAATTTATTTTGTTCCTTGTTTTGCCCAAGGCCATCAATCCTGTTCTGCTGGGCCTGCCTTGGCTTCGACTACATGCCCCAGTCCTGGACTGGAATTCTGGAGAGGTTCTCCAATGGGGCTCCAAGTGCCATGGTCGTTGTCTGTTGCAGATCCATCCTGTCAAGCCTTCTCTGCCTCAGTCGCTGTCGGGACTGCCTCCCCATTTTTCTCAGTATGCAGATGTTTTCAGCAAAAAGGAGGCTGAGACGCTGCCTCCACATCGCACCTATGACTGCCCCATTGAACTGGTTCCTAATACCTCTCTTCCCCGTGGACGGGCATATCCTCTCTCCTTGCCTGAGTCTCTATCCATGTCGGCCTATATCAAGGAGAATCTGGAGAGGGGTTTTATACGAAAATCTTCCTCCCCGGCCGGGGCTGGATTCTTCTTCGTTAAAAAGAAGGATGGATCCCTTCGTCCCTGCATTGACTACAGGGGCCTCAACCTGATCACAGTCCAGAACAATTACCCGTTGCCACTCATCTCTGAGCTATTTGATCGCATACGAGGGGCCAACATTTTTTCTAAGCTAGACCTGCGTGGGGCTTACAATCTAGTCCGGATTCGCCGGGGTGACGAATGGAAGACGGCATTTAACACCCGGGACGGGCACTACGAATACCTGGTGATGCCCTTCGGACTGTGTAACGCCCCCGCAGTGTTTCAGGAGTTCGTTAACGACATCTTCCGAGATCTACTCTATGTCTGTGTTGTTGTTTATCTCTATGATATTTTGATTTTTTCCCCAGATCAGACGACTCATCGGAGGCATGTCCGTCAGGTTCTACTACGATTGAGGGAGAATCATTTATACGCCAAGCTGGAGAAGTGCGTCTTTAAGAAGAGTTCTCTGCCCTTCCTGGGCTATATCATCTCTGATCAAGGCCTCAAGATGGATCCTGAGAAAGTGAAGGCTGTCCTGGAGTGGCCACGTCCCCAAGGCTTAAGGGCCATACAGCGGTTCCTGGGATTCACCAATTTCTACCGGCAGTTTATTCCTAACTTCTCTTCTCTGACGTCTCCCATCTCGACCCTTACCAAGAAGGGTGTGAACGCCAAAGTGTGGACTCCAGAAGCAGAGTCTGCATTTAATAGCCTGAAGAGTGCCTTCACTTCAGCCTCGATCCTCCATCATCCTGACATATCTCGGCAGTTCTCACTGGAAGTGGACGCTTCCTCTGTCGGTGCAGGTGAACTTCTGTTCCAGAGGAGCTCCAAAGGAAAGGCAGAAGTATGTGGCTACTACTCTAGACTGTTTTCTTCTGCTGAGCGCAATTACTCCATTGGAGATCGGGAGCTGCTGGCCATCAAATTGGCTCTGGAGGAGTGGAGACATCTTCTGGAGGGCACTGCTCACCCCATCCTGATCTTCACCGACCACAAGAACCTCACTTACCTTCAGTCCGCTCAAAGACTTAATCCTCGTCAAGCCAGGTGGTCGCTGTTCTTCACCCGTTTTCTGTTTGTGCTCCACTACCATCCCGCGGACAAGAATGTGAGGGCCGATGCCCTGTCCAGATCGTTTGAGACGGAAGACACGGTGGAGTCCCTTCAGACCATCATAGACCCCTCCTGCATTGTCACTGCTAATCCTCTGCAGGTTAGAGACATCCCTCCTGGGAGGACTTTTGTTCGGTTGGCAGACAGGAGAAGAATTCTCCACTGGGGACATAGTTCTAAACTTGCTGGGCACGCCGCTGTCCGTAAAACCCGAGACCTGATTGCTCGTCACTTTTGGCGGTTCACGCTACCTAAGGATGTTCTGGACTTTCTCTTCTTGCACGGTGTGTGCCTCTAACAAAGTGACTCACTCCAAGCCTGCCGGTCTGCTTCAACCTCTGCCTGTACCCAATGCCCCCTGGCAGCACATTGCGATGGACTTCGTCACAGACCTCCCCCTGGGTGGTGGTGGACCGGTTCTCTAAGATGGCTCATTTTATCCCGCTGACTGGCCTACCTTCTGCTCCTCGTCTGGCAAGTCTCTTCATTCAGCACATCTTCCGCTTGCATGGCTTGCCTCTTCACATTG
The DNA here is from genome assembly GCF_050947455.1 of Rhinoderma darwinii. NCBI lineage: Eukaryota > Metazoa > Chordata > Amphibia > Anura > Rhinodermatidae > Rhinoderma > Rhinoderma darwinii. Next base: position 32,357,997 of record NC_134698.1, read on the forward strand.
TGTCCGACCGGGGGGTTCAGTTTACCTCAAGGTTCTGGAGAGCCCTCTGTAAAATCCTGGATGTGAGATTGGACTTTTCCTCTGCCTATCACCCCCAGTCCAATGGGCGAGTTGAGAGGATCAACCAGATCATGGAGAATTATCTCCGCCACTTCACCTCTTCACAGCACGATAACTGGGTACAGCTTCTACCATGGGCCGAATTTTCTTACAACAACCACACAAGTGAGTCCACCACTTCCACTCCGTTTCACATCGTGTACAGTCAACATCCCTGAGTCCCTCTTCCTGTGTCGACTTCATCTCAGGTTCCCGCTGCTGACTCTGCATATGGGGACTTCCTGCAAATCTGGCAACAAACCCGGTCCTCTATTTTGCTGGCAGTAGATCGCATGAAGCGAAAGGCAGATACTAAGAGAAGAGAGCCGCCTCAGTATCTTCCGGGGACTAAAGTCTGGCTGTCCTCTCGGAACATTCGCTTGAGGGTGCCCTCATACATGTTCGCTCCCAGGTTCCTTGGACCATTCGAGGTCCTGCAGCAGATCAACCCTGTCGCCTACAAGCTTCGGCTGCCTCCTACCCTCAGGATTCCCAACTCCTTCCACGTCTCCCTCCTGAAGCCTGTGATCCTAAACCGCTATTCCAAGATTCCCAGCCCTGCGGTTGCTCCCAGCGGCTCCTCGGACATCTTTGAGGTCAAGGAGATCTTGGACACCAAGAGAGTGAGAGGAAAGACCTTTTATTTGGTGGATTGGAGGGGGTTTGGTCCCGAAGAGAGGTCCTAGGAGCCAGAGGAGAACCTCAATGCCCCTACTTTTCTAAAGAAGTTTCTCTCTCGCTCCGGTCCCAAGAAGAGGGGGTGTAAGAGGGGATACTGTAATGTCCGTGGCTGCGGGCTGTTAGCTCCAGCCTCCCGCTGACAGCCGCAGCCACGAGTCGGCAAGCGCTGGCCCCAGCCTCCTCCTCAGGAGACGCCAGCGCTTGCATCCACTCACCTCCGCCGAAGCCCACTAACCCGCTCCGTGACATTAACACATGTGGTAGGCTTAGATTCTGGGCCCATGTGTGATACTCTCTGATTGACCATGTATCTAAGCCTACCACAAGGTAGGCTTAGAAACGGCCCCAGCAGATAGTGATCTTATACTGTATAAGATTACTGTCTGCTTGGGCCCTGTATCTAAGCCTAACATGTGGTAGGTTTAGATACAGGGTCCATGTGTGATATTGTCTTAGACCCTGTATCTAAGCCTACAAGGTAGGCTTCGATACAGGACCCCAGCAGACCGTAACTTTACTCCTCTTCGGCTTCGGGTGTAGAGGATGTACCGACACCATCTAGCGTCATGGTGATGGCCGCTGCACACAGCGTCGTGATGCATGACGTGAGAAGACGTCAGGACTTCCGCTGCGCTCGGGAAGGAAAATGGATCAGTATATTTATTATATAGGCCCCAGTTACTATAGTAACTTTTATAGACCTAGTGCGGGTGGCCGCTGCGACCCGAATGTGGCAGTCGCTGGGGATCCGGGGCACCGAGCCAAAGATCCGGGGCTTAGGCCCCGAAGGCCCAGTGATAGTGACGCCCCTGATAACAGCCATACAGTACATTAGTGCCGATCTATGGCACAATAAGTTCCAGCCATCCCGGGTTGCACCACCCCGCATGCACAACAACCGGGGAGGGATCGCTACGTTGGTCTCAGGCATCAAGCCCAAACGGACACAGGCTCTGCAATTAAACCATGTCGGCGTCCTCTTCTAGTCCAGCGTCGCACACAAAAGACCATTGAACAGCAGACATCCGCATGTGAACTACCGACTATCCTAGGAGCGGTAATTGTATCGGGTATACATTCAATTTGCTAAGCATTCGCACACACATGTTTAAGGGTTATCCGACTTCTGAAAATAAAAAATAATGAAAGCAGCACATGGTTTTAAAAAGGCAAACAAATCAATACTTCTCTAATCCCCTGCAGATGCAGCGCAGACTGTATTTCATGCCCCCGATCCTTGTTTACAAGTGGTTGGCGCGTGGCCGCTGCAGCCAGTCAGTGGCCTCAACCGTCATGTGCAGTTTCACTGGCATTATGGCTCCCAACATTGAGCAGTGATGCCAGTAAAAATGGCACATGAACGATGATGCCACGGATTGGCTGCATTGATCACTCGTCACCCGCTTTTAAACAAAGACTGTGGGGACCGCTGAATCGGCGGGGGATTGCAGAGGTTTTTTAATAGCATACATCAATCATCATAAATGGTTTTATACATGTATTGTGCAGGTTGTTACAATTGTGACGTTACAAAATATGTGTTTGTTCTATTATGTTTAATAAAGTTTATTTTTTGCCAAAATTCAAATCTGTGCATGTGGGTGTATTTTTGTTGTTTTTTTTACAATTTTTTTGATTTAACATTCATTTTTTTTGTACTCAATTTACTTTATTTTATTTTTATTTTTTTTAACCCACGGGTATTTTTTTAATTTAGATTTTTTAACTATAATGTACTGGCACATATCTGGATACTGGGGAGGGGGCAAATTATATATATATTTTTTTATACACCGCTGGAATCGGTAGGTGGCAGGGAATTAGAGGATGACCCATGATAGGTCCTCTTTAATTAAATTTTCAAATATGTAAACAAATATCCTATCACTTCCATATCAAATTTTTTGCTTTGCTACTCCTTCGAGTACTCTGGCTATGTATGCTCCTGGCTGAGATTTGGGCATCCGTGCACTAGAAGATGCAACTGTCTGAATTCATGTGGGTTATTTGCGGCAAGTACAGCAGTTAGGTGGGACCACCAGCAAAGTAAGTGTTCTCTGTGCTACGGCAAGTTTTCAACAGTCATGTATACTGAAGAGGAATGTGTGACCGCTAACCTGAGAAACTACTGCACGCTGCTATGTGCTTCCACATAGCCTATTTAGGGTGTAAACAATTATCAGTCTTAAAGAAGGTGCCCCTGATAAACACGCTTCTATAGTTCTTCTATGAAATTCGGTATATGCAACAAAGTTGGTAATCTGACTCATCGTCAGATCCATTATATATTAATACTGAAGAGATGGGGGTTTTTTCTTCCTTTTAGTTATTTCTCTTTTGAGTGCATTTACTAATTTTATAAATTTCTGTAACATTTATAGAATTGTCTGTTAATAAATTTGTACATTTACCGTCAATCATTGGTCTGCCAGGAACAGACAGCCTGTGTTAAAATATGAAGAAAAAAGTGCTCTCTATTTTTTTTAGCTCAAAATGTTCTTTTACCAGCTGCTATTTCATGGGTCATGAAAACAACACAACATCCGAGTGATGCAGCTGACACAATGTCGGTAGGAAACAACATCCTTTTTATACTCGTCTTTTGTTTCTTGAGAGTGCAATTGATTTTTGGGACCTGCATATGGCGTAGTGTTATTGCCTTCAGAAACTAATAAAGACGAGCCTTGTTATATTGTTCTACTTGAGAATAAGCCATTGTTGTTTTAGTTTTTGTTTTTTTTCTTTTAACTGTTTCATTTTGTGAGTTTCTAATCACCGTTTTGATGCTCTCACTGGCCGTGGTAAAAAAAAAATGTAAGTATAAATCAAGCTAACCATTACTACGTAATTGGGAAATAGCCTTTGGTTTGTTGGGGAGTAGCTTTTGTCTTTATTTCCCATTGTGTTTAGTAAATTTTTTGGGATCTGATTAGAAAGTTTTGTGCCATCAATATAGTCGAGAATAATATTAAACAGAACTTGGGTAATACAAAACTCGTAATAATGATGGTAAAAGAATTGCCACTCTGCATAGGAAATCTGCATCAGCCCCAAGTGATTATTCTTCGAATCATATTGACAGGAGAACATTGAAGGTTAGCTCCAGTTTTTATGTACACAGGCTTATTTATTAAAGGGGTATCGCTGGGAATGACATATGGCAAGGATATGCCGTCTCTTGTTGGTTTGTAGGGGTCTGACCACCGAGACCCCCACCTATTACAAGAAAGGCCCATTTGTCATTTTCTCTGCACAGCACAGCTCTCATACTGGCGCTATGAAGAGCACTAAATGAGGCTGAGTTGCAGTACCTGTACAGCCTGGCACTGTGTAGAGGAAATGCCGTCACCGCAGTATTTAATTTTAGTATTCGAATGGGGTCTCAACCAATCGGAAAGTGACTGCATATCCTAGCAATAGAAACTGACAAAGAAAAAATGATCGACTTGAAGCACGTGAAGTACAAAAAATATATATACAATCTTTATTGAATAGAGACATGAGACAAGTAAAAAGATGGAATAAGGATAAGTCACACAATAAAAAAGGACGTCACATCAATCATAAATCAGATGTGCTAATTTGGTCAACATGTTGGAAACAATAAGATATTATGGCAGCAAATAGATAAATAGCAGCATACCTGGCTAAAACACATATATGCATATATTTCGTACAGTAGTGGCGATTTGAGTAAAAAAGAAAATGTATAAACAACGCCAACAGGATACAATAGTATAGAGCAGTTTAGGTGTGCAAAAGCTGGTTTTGAAGTGTAATCAAAGAGTTATAGGCAAAGTTTTGTGCAAGCTGCTGAAGATGGCAAGTATTTGTTCAACATACCAGTAGACATTGTGATGCAAAGATGGGACGTCTACTATGGGGTGTAGACGTCCCATCTTTGCATCACAATGTCTACTGGTATGTTGAACAAATACTTGCCATCTTCAGCAGCTTGCACAAAACTTTGCCTATAACTCTTTGATTACACTTCAAAACCAGCTTTTGCACACCTAAACTGCTCTATACTATTGTATCCTGTTGGCGTTGTTTATACATTTTCTTTTTTACTCAAATCGCCACTACTGTACGAAATATATGCATATATGTGTTTTAGCCAGGTATGCTGCTATTTATCTATTTGCTGCCATAATATCTTATTGTTTCCAACATGTTGACCAAATTAGCACATCTGATTTATGATTGATGTGACGTCCTTTTTTATTGTGTGACTTATCCTTATTCCATCTTTTTACTTGTCTCATGTCTCTATTCAATAAAGATTGTATATATATTTTTTGTACTTCACGTGCTTCAAGTCGATCATTTTTTCTTTGTCAGTTTCTATTGCTAAATCTTTTGATCGACGCACCAAGTGTATCTTGGTCAATACTTAGGATATGATAACGTGCCGCTCACATAACTAGCAACAGTGCTTTACAGTGTATATGTTGATGCTTCGAGCACTATTCTCATTATCATATTCTGTCTGTTGGTATTCTTTTGGTCTATATCCTAGCAATAGAATAGACAGGAATACCCCTTTTAAAGGTTTTGTCCCATCAGTAAAAGTCTCTTTTGCTCTGCAACTCCCAGACGATGAGCTCGCTGGGGTCCAGCTGGTATCAGCATGGGAAGCTGCCAGTGTGTCTACATATTATTGGGCAAAAGATGTATTTCATAATGACCATTGAAACCAATTGGGCACCATATAATACATGATAGTGCCATGTCCTCTAGAACGAGAGTTGTTCTTTTTTGCAGCTCTTTTCTTTGTCTGAAAGAGTGGGGTCCTGAGTGGGTTCGTAATAGGACACATAAGCGTGAGTTGTCCAAATATTGCGATCTCTGCAATTCCCTTATATAAAATCACTAGCAGAATCACCCCTTCATGCATTAGTCAATTGAGAAGACACCGCACTCACTTTTTCGGGTTAAAACAAAGGTATACACTTGGCATCAGGGCAGATTCTAGCTTTTTTGCTGCCAGAGACGAAAATTTAAATGGCGTTCCCCCAGCCTGTTCTACATCACTAGCAGCCTCACAAAAAAAAAATCATACCACCCATCATCTCGCTGAATAAACATTTACATTAAGTGACTCACCTTAACCCTTTCACGACCAAGGACGAAAATGAACGTCATGGTCGGCTGCTAGTTCCCGCACCATGACGTTCATTTTCGTCCGCATTTCAAACTGTCACTCTGTGTAAACACAGAGTGACAGGCGCGCGCTGACAGCTGTCCTAGACAGCTGAGACATCAGTCTCGCCGGACAGCGGACCATCGCCGCTGCTTTCGGCAGTTAACCCCTTAAGTGCGGCGACGGATTGCCGTCGCCGCATTTAAGTGGTTTGAAGCACATCGGCAGCCCCCACGAAGTGATCGTGGGGGCTACCGATGCTTGTCACGGCAATCGGAGGTCAGATAATGACCTCCGGGTTGCCATGTATGGAAGCCTCGGAGGAACAGCCTCCGGCCGGTCCTCCTCGGCTTCCCGTCAGAGTGACAGTTACGTCACAATGACAGAGTACATTACACTACGTGTGTAGTGTAATGTACTCTAACAGCGATCAAAGCTGCAAGTCTAAGTGTCCCCTATTGGGACAAGTTAAAAAAGTAATAGAAATGTTTTAAAAAAAAGTGTAAAAATAAAAGTTATACTTTCTATAAACACAAAATGATTTTTTTCCCTATAATAAGACTTTTATTATAGAAAAAAAAATGAACACGTTAAAAAAGTACACATATTTTGTATCACCGCGTTCGTAACGACCCCAACTATAAAACTATAATGTTATTTTTCCCGCACGATGAACACCCCAAAAAAAATCAATAAAAAACTACGACAGAATCACAATTTTTTTGGTCACCACCGCTCCCTAAATAAAGAATAAAAAGTGATCAAAAGTCGCATGTACCCGAAAATAGTACCAATAAAAACTTAATTAAAAAATTATGGCTCTCAGAGTATGGTGACACAGAATTTTTTTTTTTATAAATAAGTCATTTTATTGTGCAAACGCTAAAAAAAAGGACCAAACCTATATACATATGGTATCGCCGTAATCGTACCAACCCGCAGAATAAAGTAAAAATGTCATTTATAGCGTACGGTGAGCGCCGCAAAAAGAAAACCTAAAAAACGGTGTCAGAATTCCTGTTTTTTGCTCAGGATTGCAAAAAAATTTAATAAAAAGTTATCAAAAAAAATTGCATGTACCCCAAAATGGTACCAATGAAAAGTACAGATTGTCCCGCAACAAATAAGCCCTCACAGGGCTCCGGTGGTGAAAAAATAAAAAAGTTCTGGTTTTCAGAATATGGCGATGCAAAATGTGCAGAGTGTCCAAAAGAGGATAAGATCGGGCGCCATTTATCAGTGCGACACCGGCCACATATCTATGAAATATTATTTATTTACCCCATTATCATACCCTCTTATTATGCCCTGATGTTCTCCGCACAGATTACATATACCCCCACATTATAAACTGAAATACCAGCGAAACCCAAAACAGAATTACTACCAAGCAAAATCTGCGCTCCAAAAGCAAAATGGTGCTCCCTCCCTTCTGAGGTCTGCAGCGTGCCCAAGCAGCAGTTTGCGCCCACACATATGGCGTCGCCATACCCGAGAGAACCCGCTTAACGTTTTATGAGGTATTTGTCTTCTGTGGCATAAACTGGGCACAACATATTATGCACTAAAATGGCGTATCCGTGGAAAATTGCAATTTTCACATTGAACCATCCGCTGCGCATTAACCTCTTTGCGCACTATGACTTAATTGCCGTCATGATGCGGCGGTTGATGTATGGAGCTGGCTCACGTGCTGAGCCCGCTCCTTAAGCTGCGGGTGTCGGCTGTGTATTACAGCAGGCCCCCTCGGTACTAACGGACAGGTACAGCGATCGCTCTGTTACAGAAGCCTGTAAGAATAACAATATACTGCAATACATTAGTATTGCAGTATATTGTACCAGTGATCCAATGATCGCTGGATCAAGTCCCCTAAGGGGATTGATTAATAAAATGTGTAGTATAATAAAACTGTACTAATAAAATGTATTAGTAGTGAGAATTTTTTTTTTTTAAGTTAAAAAAACAAAACACCTTTTCGCATTTTTCTTCTAAAGTAATGTAAAAAATGAACAAAATTGGTATCGCTACGTCCGTAAAAGTCCGAACTATTACAATATACCATTATTTAATTTGCACAGTGCACACCTTAAAAAAAATGTAAGAATTGAAACCGCCAAAATCGCTGTTTTTTTTTTTTTTTGTTTTTTTTTGTCACCTTCGCTCTAAAAAAAAAATTTTTATACAACTTTTGAATCACTTTTTATGTACCAAAAAAATGGTACCAATGAAAACTGCAGCTCCTCCCGCAAGAAATAAGCCCTCACACCGCGATAATTGATGGAAAAATAAAAAAGTTATGGCTCTTGGAAAGCAGGGAGTGAAAATCTAAAATATGAAAGCAAAAAATGGATCAGTCCTGAAAGGGTTAATTCATTTCTAATGAAAAAACTTTTGACCACATGTGGGGTATTTCCGTACTCGGGAGAAATTGCTTTATAAAAAATGGTTGTTTTTTTCCTCCTTTATCCCTTGTGAAAATGAGAAAATGCAACATTTTAGTGGGAAAAATTTTGATATTAATTTTCGCGCCCTAATTCTAATAAACTCTGCAAAAGACCCGTGGGGTGTAAATGCTCACTATACCCCTAGAAAAATTCCTTGAAGGTTTTTCCAAAATGGGGTCACTTTTGGTGGGTTTCCACTGTTTTGGTCCCTCCAGTGCATTGCAAATGCAACATGGCACCGAAAACCATTCCAGCAAAATCATAAATCCAAATGGCGCTCCTTCCCTTCTGAGCCCTGCTGTGGATCCAAACAGCAGTTTATTACCACTTATGGGGTATTGTCGTAATCGGGAGACATTGCTTTACAAATGTTGGGGTGCATTTTCTTCGTTATTCCTTGTAAATAATAAAAATTTCTATGTTTCAGAAAAAAAGTTAATTTTAATTTTTACAGACTAATTTCAATATATTTAGCGAAAAAACTGTGTGGTCAAAATACTTACTATACACCTAAATAATTACGTTATGGGGTCTAGTTTTCGAAATGGGGTAGTTTATGGGGAGTTTCTATCGTTCTGGCTGCTCAAAGCCTCTCCAAATGTATAGTGGGGCCTAAAACATTTTCAAGCAAAATATGAGTCCTGCAAGCCTCCGGGTGCTCCCTTCCTTTTGGGTCCTGCCGTGTGTCCAGGCAGCGTATTAGGGCCACAATGTGGGTATTTTTGAAAACAGGAGAAACGGGGAGATAGATTTTGTGGTGTGTTTCTTCATTCTCATGGTCGCTTTACAAAGAAATTGGTCTTCAAACTGATACTTTTAGGAAAAAAAGTTAAATTTTTTTTTGTTTCACCTGCTATGTATTAAATTTAGCAAAAAACTGTGGGGTCAAAATACTTACTATACCCTTAGGTAAATACCTTATGGGGTCTAGTTTTCTAAATGGGGTCGTTTATGGGGAGTTTCTAGCGTTCTGGCAGCTCAAAGCCTCTCCAAATGTACAGTGGGGCCTAAAACATTTTCAAGCAAAATATGAGTCCTGAAAGCCTCCGGGTGTTCCCTTCCTTTTGGGTCCTGCCGTGTGTCCAGGCAGCGCATTAGGGCCACAATGTGGGTATTTTTGAAAACAGGAGAAAGAGGGTGATAGATTTTGGGGTGTGTTTCTTCATTTTCATGTTCGCTTTACAAAGAAATCGGTCTTCAAACTAATACTTTTAATTCAAATAGTTTTTATTGAAATTTTGTCAGACAAATAAAACATAACACCATGTTGTACTGTTGTAAATGCAAGTCTGTCTTGTTAAAAGAAAATGACAATTAGCAAAGAGTTCAGAATATATACTTGTGTAACATACAGTAAAGCAATATTGAATATTGTAATGCTATAAGTCCACTACAACACGACCCATACATACATGGACTCGCCGCATCATAATGAACCCTTTGGCCTCGTAAACCCCTTCAAACATCTGTGCTGACAGAGCATAGCATAGTACACCACCAACAGCAGCAGTAACATAGAATAACAAAACAGAAAATATCAAAAGAAAACTTGTCGAGTTACCATGTACAAAGTGTTTAGACCTGTTGCGTTGCGTTCTAGGATAGGAGGAACTTCAGTTTTTTTCCAATATCTCGTTATCACCAGTTTAGCCATTACCAGAATTTTACATATTAGTCTCCTGTTACTCCATGGGATATTTTCCAAATCAAGGAATAGCCAGGACAAATGAGGCGTACAAGGTAATCTCATGGAGAACACATCCTCCAGGAGCCTATACACTCCCACCCAATATTGCTGGATAATGGGGCATTCCCATAGCATATGGATAAGGGAACCTTTGTGGCCGCAGTTCCGCCAACACAGTGCGCTAGAAGCAGGGTACATTCTCTGTAAGCGGTCTGGTGTGTAGTACCACCTAAACAAGGTTTTATTTGCGGCTTCTAAATGTGAAACACACTTGAACGACATATGTATCCATTTCAAAGCCCGAGACCATTGGTCTTGTGTGAAAGAAGTCTCCAACTCTCTTTCCCAAGCAACTGTCGGGGTCGTTTTCTCAAAGACCGAGTGACAAGATATTGAGCAGTATAGGTGTTTTAGGCCCCTCATACCTTTAATGAAGCTGTTCACTAATAATAAGTTCCCTTGGAACAGGAGACCTGCATGACTGTGTAAAGTGTTTAACTCTGATATACCTGAATATGTCATTTTGAGGGAGAGAAGAGGACTTAGTCAGGTCAGCGAAACTCAGTAATGCGTCCTTATGAAACAATTGATCACAAGTCTTGATGCCGTGTGCCTTCCATTTACTAAGGTCTAAATCAACATTTGCTAATTCTAGAAAGTCTATCGGAATGTATGATTTAGGTATGTCTAATGTGTCTGCGGCTTTCACGTGCATATGTGCCCAACATTCCACAGTCGCTTTGGTGGGAGGTGACAGTCCCCCCGGAAGTGGTAATCCTGCTAGTGGAAGGCACAATAAGGCCTTCAGGTGCTTTGAGCCTATATATGACGCTTCAATCTGTACCCAATGTTTCGAGAGGTCTTCTTTCCACCAATACACTGCTTGTGCGGCTAGAGTCGCCACATAGTAGCTATATAGATGAGGAACGCCCAGACCCCCCGCGGCCTGAGTTTTATACATGACCTGAGTGGCAATTCTCGGCCTCTTTTTCTCCCAAATGAAGGACATTAGTAAGCGTTGAGTACGTTTAAAATATGAGGCAGGGATCTCTATAGGGAGAGTCCTAAAAAGGTACAATAATTTTGGCAGAACCATCATCTTGAACGGCGCTATCCTACCCAACCAGGAGACCTCCACCTTCAGCATTCTATCAATATCCGCCTGGATCACCTTGTTGATTGGCATATAGTTTGCTTCAAATAAATCTTTGTGTTTTTTGGTCAAACGAAGACCCAAATATGTTATCTCTTTCATGTTCCATACAAAATTGTATCTGGTCTGCAGAAAATGCAGGGAAGACGAGGAGATATTCAATGGAAGGATCTGGGATTTCGTAGCATTAAGTTTATACAAGGAGACTCTGCTGAAGTGTAATAAGCAGTCCATCACTGCTTCCAAGGAGGTCTCCGGGTCGGATAATGATAAAATTACATCATCTGCATAGAGTGATATGGTGTGAGTCTTTGATCCAATTTTAATGCCCTGGACTGCCTGGTTTAATCTGAGAAGTTGGGCCAACGGTTCTATAGAGAGAACGAATATGAGGGGTGATAGTGGACATCCCTGTCTAGTACCATTGGTAATTTTAAAGTCCTGGGTTAGAACCCCAGTAGTATACATTTTTGCAGAGGGGTCCGAATACAGAGCCTGAATAGCCGCCATTATGGTCCCCGAGAAACCCATCCTCCGTAGTGTTGCAAATGCATAAGACCATGAAATACAATCGAAGGCTTTTTCCGCATCCAATGCAAGCAAAACAGAAGGGATCTGATGTTGGTCAATGTGCTGTAACAGCCCAACTATCTGTCTTGTGTTGTCTGATCCTTGTCTCCCCTTTATAAAGCCAGTCTGGTCATCTACTATGAGGTGGGGCAGGAGAGGGGCTAATCTGTTTGCAATAGTGGAAGCATAGATTTTCAAATCAATGTTAAGTAGAGAAATCGGCCTAAAATTTTGGGGTATGTCACTAGGTTTCCCTGGTTTTGGTAAGGTGATTATTAAAGCCTCTTGATTTTCTTTGGGGAAAGAACCAGACATCTGTGCTGACTGAAAAAGTTTGCATAAGTACGGAGTGAGGGTCTCCCTAAAGGATTTATAGTATGCATTCGTGAGGCCGTCCGGACCAGGTGCTTTGTCCGGAGCTAATTTAAGAATAACTTTGTGTATTTCAACTTCAGAGAATGGGGCATTCAGGCACTGTATTTGGTCCTCGGTGAGTTACATAGTTACATAGTTTGTACGGTTGAAAAAAGACACATGTCGATCAAGTTCAACCAAGGGATGGGAAAGGGGAAGTAAAAAATTTCTACACATAGCAGTTAATATTTTTTTGTTCTAGGAAATTATCTAAGCCTTTTTTAAAGCCATCTACTGTCCCTGCTGCGACCAGCTCCTGCGGTAGGCTATTCCATAGATTCACAGTTCTCACAGTAAAGAAGCCTTGTCACCTCTGCAGGTTGAACCTTTTTTTCTCCAGACCCCTTGTTTTTTGAGGGGGTTTTACATGGAACAGGATTTCACCATATTTTTTGTATGCGCCATTCATATATTTATATAAGTTAATCATGTCCCCCCTTAGTCGTCTTTTCTCAAGGCTAAATAGGTTTAGTTCTTTTAATCTTTCCTCATAACTTAGATTCTCCATGCCCCTTATTAGCTTCAATGCTCTTCTTTGTATTTTTTCCAACTCCAGGGCATCCTTTCTATGAACTGGAGCCCAGAACTGGACTGCATATTCTAGATGAGGCCTCACTAATGCTTTGTAAAGTGGTAATATTACATCCCTGTCCCGCGAGTCCATGCCTCTTTTTATACACGACAATATTTTGCTGGCCTTTGAAGCAGCTGATTGACACTGCATGCTGAAATTTAGTTTATGATTTACAAGTACACCCAGATCCTTCTCAACAATTGACTCCCCCAGTGTAGCTCCCCCTAGGACATATGATGCTTGCAGGTTTTTCGTACCCAGATGCATAACTTTACATTTATCTACATTAAACTTCATTTGCCAAGTGGACGCCCAAACACTTAGTTTGTTTAAATCTGCCTGCAATTCACAAACATCTTCCATAGTCTGAACTATATTGCATAGCTTGGTGTCATCTGCAAAAATAGAAATAGTGCTATTAATCCCATCCTCTATATCATTAATAAATAAGTTGAATAATAGTGGTCCCAGCACTGAACCCTGGGGTACACCACTTATAACTGGGGACCATTCAGAGTAGGAATCATTGACCACAACTCTCTGGATACGGTCCTTGAGCCAATTCTCAATCCAATTACAAACTATACTTTCTAAACCTATAGTCCTTAATTTACCCATTAGATGTCTATGAGGGACAGTGTCAAATGCCTTTGCAAAGTCCAAAAACACTATATCCACAGTTTTGACAAGGGGATGTCCTGTAAGAAGGTTTGAATGTCCTCTGTAGTGGGGTGTGATATAAATGGGTCTGTTTTTAGGTTATATAATGATTCATAGAAGGTCTTAAACTGATTTGCGATTTTTAGCGGGTGTTCAATATGGGCACGAGAAGGAGGGTCTATTAAAAAGGGGATTTTCGTTTTTTGCCTCTGTTGCTTAAGGCGGGAAGCTAATAGTTTGCCAGCTTTATTTTGCGAGTAGTAACGAATTTTAGTTTTGCGCAATGTCTTCTCATATTCAGAAACCATCGCTAGACGCAATTCTTGACGGACGTTACGTAGATTCTCGGCATGCTGGGCTGAGGGCGAGGCTTTGTTTAACGCCTCTAAGGCATATAATCGCTCCGTGAGGCCGGTAATTATGGCTACCCGTTGCTTCCTTTCGCTATGTCCCTTGCGGATTAAAGACCCCCGAATATACGCTTTATGTGCATTCCACAATGTGCTAGCCTGTACATCCCCCGTGTCATTCATCATAAAATATTCATTTAGGTCTCTCAAGATGTCCTGTTTATATTTAGAATGAGCAAGAAGGTATGGGTTGCATCTCCAGACAAAGGCATTATTGGAATTATTGTGTTCTTGTAATGTAAGGGTTATGGCTGCGTGGTCTGACCAAGTAATCCCTTCAATCGTGCAATTTACCATACTGAGCAAAGAGTTCTTGTCAACAAGGAACATGTCTATCCTTGAATAGCAGTTGTGTGGACTGGAGTAGAGCGTATAGTCCCGTTCTGTACCATGATGCAGTCTCCAGCTATCATACAAGTCCTCCCGCTGAATTAAGGTTTTTAAAAGGGGTTGTCCTAATCTGGCACTAGAGGTGGAATCTAAAGTTGCATCCATCACCATATTAAAATCTCTGCATACGATTACCTTGCCATCTTTGTGTTTGTTTAGAGCTCTAAACACTTTGTGTGAATCGTAACTGCCGTGTATTAGGCGCATATAGGTTAACCAAGGTAATTTTTACGTTGTTAATGAGGCACATCAACACAATATAACGGCCGTTAGGATCTATCTGGGCGTGAATCAAATGGAATGCTACATTGTTCCCAACAGCAATCATTACCCCTTTTGGATTTATTGTGGAAGTGGGAATGGAAGACATGTGGAAAAACCGGGGATTTAACACGGTGTGCGTCCTTAGCAAGGAGGTGTGTTTCTTGTACACACAGAATGTCGCAGGCCATTGATTTGGCCTCATTCCACATAAAATTACGTTTTTGAGGGGTATTAAGCCCATTCACATTTAGAGACGCTATTTTAAGTGTCATTGGTACATTATGATCAAGATGCTGGAACTCCTCCTCCAACGTCCTACCATCAGGAGCCCCGACCGACCTAACATTCCCTCATGCAAACAGACCCATAGAAGAAGCTGCATATTAATCCATTGACCCACATATAGATATAGGAGAAAAATCAGGATTAGGATTATTAGTTTCAAAAGATCATAGAATCTGCCCATAAACTCGTGGTACAACTTAGTCATATATGAAGCATAGTTTCCAACAAATAACTTGAACATAACATAAAACAAAAGAATAGCCAAGGCTGTCAAACATACGTGTACAGGGGGGAAAACAGTCATTGTGATGTGGAGTTCAAGGTGGACGTCTTGTGCACTGCTGAGCCTTTTCCAAAAGGCATCCAATCATCATCATTTGCGCTTTCGAGTTTTCCGGGAGACTGGCGTGGAGGGTTTGTCCCTGCTGTGGCCGGGGGTTGAATCTTTATATTCCACTGTTGTAACAACTGTAGACCTTCTTCCAGTGTCCCAATGATATGCATAGTGTTGTGGCGTTTCACCGGGAAACCCCATCGATACATTATTTGGTTTTCCCTAAGTGCTGTCAATGGGGGTCAGATTCCTTTGCAGCTGCAGAGTTGCGGCCGATAGGTCTGTGAAGACCGAGATCTTGCTGAAACGAGGTGGTATCTGATCCTTTTTCCTAGTGGCCTGCATTAGGCTTTCTTTGATATGAAAAAAATTAATGCGCGCTATAACATCCCTTGGGACATCCTCTGAAAGATGTTTAGGTCGGGGGAGACTATGTATTCGGTCAATAATCAAGTCCCTTTGTGAACTCTCAGGCAGCATGCTTTTGATGAAATCTTGCGCAAATGCATTAAGATCTTGAGGATTAACTTTCTTCCGGTATACCCCGAAATTTGACATTATTGCGCCGTGATCTGTCCTCCATGTCCGCCATTTTGGCCTTGACTTGGGCTAAATCATCCGCTAAATCGTAGTGCGCATCAATTAAGTCGTTGTGAGACGATGTGACCTCACCCATTTTGTGCTCTAGATGTTGCACTCTGTGTTCCACTTCTTGCACAGAGGCAGACAAAGGGTTAATAAGGCTTGCCATTCCTGCATGCAGGGATTGCTGTAGTGCTAACAACATATTTTTCAACATTAGTTCAGTGACTGGGTTTGAGGAGGACGGTAAGCTGCCTAAAATTTCACATGAGGCCTCCTGTGAGGTCTGTGGTGTAAAAGCTGAAGGGAAAGGAGGTTGTCTTACCCCATCTGAGGGCTGAGCAGAGCTGAGCAGGTTGTTTCTCTGCGTGTCAGGGCTTCTGCCGGAGGGGGAAGATTGCGCCGAAACGACTGGCCCACGTGGTGCAGAGCGAAGAGAGCGTGTGTCGGCATCCTCATGACGCGACCCGGGGCGTCATCAGGGGTAAGCTTTGTGTCCCCACCGGGTCCGAACTGCGCCGTTTGTGCGCTTTAATCTCGGCTGTATCTGCCGCCGGCGGCTCTGAGGTGAGTGATCTGGCCTGGGAGCCTGTGTCCGCAGCGTCTCCATCCTCCAGCGGTATGAGGGGATAGAAGTCGGTGAGTTTCACCGGTTTAGTGACCGGACGCCGCCTCCTCGGCATCTCCAGGATTCCTCCGCTAAAAGCACTGGTGTAGGGTTCGGTTATGAGGCTGTCAGCCGTCGCTTTAGGTTGCTGGGTGCAGGAGCTCTTCTATCAGGCGTCCATCTCTCTCCACAGCCAAACCACGCCCCCTCAAACTAATACTTTTATGAAAAAAGTTAAATTATTTTTTTTTTCACCTGATATGCATTAAATTTAGCAAAGAACTGTGGGGTCAAAATACTTACTATACACCTAAATAATTACGTTATGGGGTCTAGTTTTTGAAATGGTGTCGTTTATGGGGAGTTTCTATCGTTCTGGCAGCTCAAAGCCTCTCCAAATGTACAGTGGGGCCTAAAACATTTTCAAGCAAAATATGAGTCCTGCAAGCCTCCGGGTGCTCCCTTCCTTTTGGGTCCTGCCGTGTATCCAGGCAGCGTATTAGGGCCGCAATGTGGGTATTTTTGAAAACAGGAGAAACAGGGTGATAGATTTTGTGGTGTGTTTCTTCATTCTCATGGTCGCTTTACAAAGAAATTGGTCTTCAAACTGATACTTTTAGGAAAAAAAGTTAAATTTTTTGTTTCACCTGCTATGTATTAAATTTAGCAAAAAACTGTGGGGTCAAAATACTTACTATACCCTTAGGTAAATACCTTAAGGGGTCTAGTTTTCTAAATGGGGTCATTTGTGGGGTTTCCATCACTCTGAGACCTATGAGCCTCTGAAAACCTGGCTTGGTGCAGGAAAACAAAATGTACTTAAAAATGTATAAAATTATTATTCAATTTGTAAGTCCTCTAAATTGCTGAAAATTTATTTTATTTTTTCAAAAGTGCTGCCAAAATAGAAATATATATTTAATTAAAAAAAATTGTACAGTATGTGTGTACATATGTGACATATTGCAGTTAAAAATAGGGGAAAATTGTAATTTTTTACAAAATTTCTTCCATTTTTCTATTTTTTTATTAATTTCCGCAAATCGTATCAGTCTACTTTTACCACTAAAATAAAATACAACATGTGACGAAAAAACAATGTCAGAATTACTTGGATATTCAAAACTTTCACAGAGTTATTCTCTGATAAAGTCAGACATACCAGATTTGAAAATCTGGCTTGGTCATTAAGGTACAAACATGCCTGGTCATTAAGGGGTTAAAGAGGCTCTGTCACCAGATTTTGCAATCCCCTATCTCCTATTGCAGCAGATCGGCGCTGCAATGTAGATAAGAGTAAAGTTTTTTGTTTTTTTTTAAAACGAGCATTTTTGGCCAAGTAATGACCATTTTTATATTTATGTAAATGAGGCTTTCTAAAGTACATCTGGGCGTTTTTACTTCTTTTACTAGCTGGGCGTTGTGAATAGAAGTGAATGATACTGACGAATCAGCATCATCCACTTCTATTCACAACGCCCAGCTTCTGGCAGTGCACAGACACACAGCGTGTTCTCGAGAGATCACGCTGTGACGTCACTCACTTCCTGCCCCAGGTCCTGCATCGTGTCGGACGAGCGAGGACACATCGGCACCAGAGGCTACATTTGATTCTGCAGCAGAGTCGCCTCTTCACTGTAGACGTTGACAATGGTGTTTTGCGGGTACTATTTAAT